>NC_135232.1:73188086-73460586 GCF_051348905.1 Ranitomeya variabilis
AGGTAAAGAGACTGCAACCTTGTGTCCTCACCCCAGTGCACCCCTTAAAGCAGCGTCGGTCACCCTGACCTAATACCATAGGTGGCATCACGAACATTCCCCTTAAAGAACTTTCCCTTTTACACGGACTTCCCAGGGCCACGGACCGGGTCAGCCACCGTGACATCCCCCTGTGAACCAAAGGACCCTGTACCGAGTACCCCACTGCCCTTGGGGGGCGATCCACTAGTGCGACCCTGATTATAATAAAGATGGAGGAACCTATGCTGTTCTGAAGGATTAGTGCAACCCTGAGTATAATAAAGATGAAGGATCCTCTGCTGTTCTGGTGGACTAGTGCGACCCTGAGTATAAAGATGGAGGATCCTCTGCTATTCTGAAGGACTAGTGTGACCCTAATTATAATAAAGATGGAGGAACCTATGCTGCTCTGAAGGACTAGTGCGACCCTGAGTATAATAAAGATGAAGGATCCTGTAATAATTATAGGGGATAACTCAGGAGACTCTTTGCGTGGAACAAGACAACTACAGGACACAGTTTTATAAGTGGTAAAGTCTATATTATCACACGGTGATTCAAACAGGTGCAGAGAGAAACTCAAGTCCACAACACTTGGTGTAAATATTAAATGCAGCTTAGCAGTCTATAGGAAACTTCAGAGGAAAATGCAATCAAGCAGAAAGTCTACGAAGCACAGTTATTCTTGAGGATACTTAACACAAATAAATCCTTGTCTTAGTTCAAACAGAGATAGATATGCTTATTAGGCAGTTTAAATAATATCTTAGCTCAACCAGGGAGGCCTGGGTAATAGTCTCAGGTTCTTGCAGAGCAGAAACAGCTTACATGTCCAGCAAATGCAGATGGAAGTAAACACGAGCAGCAGATGAAGGAGGATTACTGGAACTGGTGTATGCAGCAGGAACTCAGAGCAGAGTAGCAGGATCACCACACAGGTTCACAGGAGCAGGTGTATAGCCAGGGAGTCACCAGACGTCAGGAGCTGGATGCAAGGCAGAATACTCTAGCACAGACTGAAGACTGGGGTGGAGTTTTTGTAGCAGGAAGACACAGTGCACATGAGACCAAAGACGCCATCTTGGAAAAGGGCAGTAATGCACAAAAGGTAAAAAATGTTCAGAGTCCTGACAGATCCACTGCTATTCTTAAGGACTAGTGCGACCCTGATTATAATAAAGATGGAGGAACCTATGCTGTTCTGAAGGACTAGTGCGACCCTGAGTATAATAAAGATGGAGGATCCTCTGCTGTTCTGGTGGACTAGTGTGACCCTGAGTATAAAGATGGAGGATCCTCTGCTATTCTTAAGGACTAGTGCGACCCTGATTATAATAAAGATGGAGGAACCTATGCTGTTCTGAAGGATTAGTGTGACCCTGAGTATAATAAAGATGGAGGATCCTCTGCTGTTTTGGAGGACTAGTGCGACCCTGAGTCTAAAGATGGAGGATCCTATGCTGTTCTGGAGTACCAGTGCGACCCTGAGTATAATAAAGATGGAGGATTCTAGGCTGTTCTGGAGGACTAGTACAACCCTGATAATAATAAGGACGGAGAGTCTTCTGCTGTTCTGGAGAACTAGTGCGATCCTGAGTATAAGAAAGATGGAGGATCCTCTGCTGTTCTGGGGGACTAGTGTGACCCTGAGTATAAATATGGAGGGTCCTCTGCTGTTCTGGAGGACTAGTGCGACCCCGAGTATAAAGATGGAGGATCATCTGCTGTTCTGTTGGATCAGTGTGACCCTGAGTATAAAGATGGAGGATCCTCTGTGGTTCTGGAGGACTAGTGCGACCCTGAGCATAAAGATGGAGGATCCTCTGCTGTTCTGGAGGACTAGTGCGACCCTGAGTAGAAAAATGGAGGATCCTATGCTGTGCTGGAGGACTAGTGCGAACCTGAATATAAAGATGGAGGATCTTCTGCTGTTCTGGAGGACTAGTGTGACCCTGAGTTTAAAGATGGAGGATCCTCTACTGTTTTGGAGGACTATTGTGACCCTGAGTATAAAGATGGAGGATCCTCTGCTGTTCTGGACGACTAGTGCGACCCTTAGTATAAATAAAGATGGAGGATCTTATGCTGTTCAGGAGGACTAGTGTGACCCTGATTATAATAAGGATGGAGAGTCCTCTGCTGTTCTGGAGGACTAGTGCGGCCCTGAGTATAGAGATGGATGAACCTTTGCTGTTTTGGAGGACTAGTGTGACCCTGAGTATACAGATGAAGAATTCTCTGCTGTTTTGGAGGACTAGTGTGACCCTGAGTATAAAAATGGAGGATCCTCTGCTGTTCTGGAGGGCTAGTGTGACCCTGAGTATAAAGATGGAGGATTCTCTGCTGTTCTGGAGGACTAGAGCAATCCTGAGTTTAAGAAAGATGGAGGATCCTCTGCTATTCTGGACGACTAGTGCGACCCTGAGTATAATAAAGATAGAGGATGCTATGCTGTTCTGGAGGACTAGTGTGACCCTAAGTATAAAATGGAGGGTCCTCTGCTGTTCAGGAGGACTAGTGCGACCCTGAGTATAAAGATGGAGGATCATCTGCTGTTCTGTTGGATTTGTGTGATCCTGAGTATAAAGATGGAGGATCCTCTGCGGTTCTGTTGGATTACTGCAACCCTGAGTACAAAGATAGAGGATCCTCTGCTGTTCACGAGGACTAGTGCGACCCTGAGTATAAAGATGGAGGATCCTATGCTGTGCTGGAGGACTAGTGTGACCCTGAGTTTAAAGATGGAGGATCCTCTACTGTTTTGGAGGATTAGGGCGACCATGAGCATAAAGATTGAGGATCCTCTGCTGTTCTGGAGGACTAGTGCGACCCTGAGTATAAATAAAGATGGAGGATCCTATGCTGTTCTGAAGGACTAGTGTGACCCTGAGTATAAAGATGGAGGATCCTCTGCTGTTCTGGAGAACTAGTGTGACCCTGAGTATAAAGATGGAGGATCCTTTGCTGTTTTGGAGAACTAGTGCGACCCTGAGTATGAAGGCGACCCTGAGTATAAAGAAGATATATGGGGATATGTAGGAAAAAAACTTTCTCTTGGGCTTAAATGTCCTTTCACTGGCAGTGGCCGCACAAAATGTTTGCATTCCTATATAGAAAGTGTCTGTGGTTTGAGCCTATAACCAGTAATGTAAATCAGAAGCCCACAGATGATCCCAAACCTCATCTGTGTATCCAGCATCAGTACAGAGAGGAAACATAGTGCCCAAGCCGACACCACAGAGCTGGAAGACGGAGAACTACACCGACTTCTTATTTTGAGACTGTTAATACATAGCAGTTTGCTATAATTAAATGTGTGATCAACACAGGCAATACCTGCGAATAGCACTGCAGAGTCTATCTATCTACAGGTATCTACGGTATCTATCAATCTATCTATCTATCTATCTATCTATCTATCTATTTATTATCTATTATCTGTCTATCTATCTACAGGTATCTAACTCTCTATTATCTATCTATCTATCTATCTATCTATCTATCTATCTATCTATCTATCTACAGTATCTATCTATCTATCTATCTATCTATCTATCTATCTACAGTATCTATCTACAGTATCTATCTATCTATCTATCTATCCATCCATCCATCCATCCATCCATCCATCCATCCATCCATCCATCTATCTATCTATCTATCTATCTATCTATCTATCTATCTATCTATCTATCTATCTATCTACAGTATCTATCTATCTATCTATCTATCTATCTATCTATCTATCTATCTATCTATCTATCTATCTATCCATCCATCCATCCATCCATCCATCCATCCATCCATCTATCTATCTATCTATCTATCTATCTATCTATCTATCTATCTATCTATCTATCTACAGTATCTATCTATCTATCTATCTATCTATCTATCTATCTATCTATCTACAGTATCTATCTACAGGTATCTATCTATCTACCCGATTTGGGTGCTTACCAATGGTTATATCAGCCTGGTACTTTATCAACTTCGGGTGCTCCTCCACAGAAAAATAGTTATAAACACGATCCAAGAATGAAGGAAGCGAGGACACTCACCAGTCTTCAAATTTCAAGCTTTATTGGCAATATTTTCCACTAAAATTCATGGCCGGGATTGCCGGAGCCGGAGGCTCGTGTGAGCAGGGGAGTGCGGGGACGACGGCCGTTTCGCGCTGTGCTTGCGCTTCTACGGGTCACTCAGTGTGAGAGCAAGACAGCGGAAATATAGTGCCGGCCACGACACCTCCCTCCACCTACTAGCCCTCCCACCAAACTAAAACACATAAAACATAAAAGGCACAGTTAAAAACAACTTCACAAAATCACTACTTTGTTATAAATACAGACAATGGCTTATTATATACGATAAATAGTTAAATTTACTCTGAATGATAATAATAATAATAATAATGATAACCGTTCGTGTCTATATATTTTTAAACAAACGCCTTCATATTGTACATCTGAAGCGGTGCTTTATCTATTACAGTCTCTATCATTATTTATTACTTTTTATTTATTATTTTATATTTTCTTATCAACCTAATCAGAGGAATATTGAAAGATCTACTCTATCATTAAAGCCCAAGGGTCCCATCGCATCACTGCGCATGATCCACTTCGCCTCGGCTCTAAGAAGTAAGTTATCTAGATCACCTCCTTTCGTGGGTAAACTGATTTTTTCGATCCCCGCAAAAGTTAAACAGTCAGCACAACCTCCATGTTTTTCTTTTATGTGGGTAATTAAGCGTGGTACTCCCTTCCCTATAGATATCGAACGACAATGTTCCCGGAAACGTACAAACATCGATCTTATTGTCTTTCCAATGTAGTAATATCTGCACGGGCAGAAAACCACATATACTACGTGGTCTGTCCTGCATGTTATAAAATCATTTACTACATGCCTTAATGCTCCAATATGCAGTGTTCGTTCCGTTACATGTTGTCTACACATGGGACAGTGTCCACATCTAAAATTACCTTTCGGTACTGCAGTACTCAACCAATTCTGGTTAGGCTTGGTGACCCGATTTTTCACTAATTTGTCCCTCAGCCTAACGCTTCTTCTGTTGGCTATCAGAGGGCCTCGGGCTACAATCGTAGCCAATTCCTTATCTTGGCCCAAAATGTGCCAATTTCTTTTGATAGCCAACCTGATCTGCTGGTCCATGCTACTATATGGGAAACAAAAAGTAAATCTTTTTTCTTTTTTGGCTCTATGCGACACCGACCCGTGTTCATGACCCATCATCCTTTCTGCGACAACTCTTTCTTTCGCTGACATTATTAATTCTTCTGGATACCCCCTCTCTTTAAATCTTTGTGACATTTCTTCAGACTGACGCATAAATCCCTCCTCAGTATTGTTAACCCTGCTCACTCTCATGAATTGACTGCGGGGCAACGCCCGCTTTGTGTGAACGGGGTGAAAACTCTTATGATACAACATTGTATTTGCTGCTACAGGTTTTCGGTACATTGACGTACAGATTTTATCACCTTTAACTTCTACCAAGACATCCAGGAATTCAAGACACCGTCCTCCAAACACCGACGTAAAAGCCATATTCATTTTATTCTCCTCATTCAAATAGACTACAAAATCATTAAAGACTTCCTCTGTGCTGTCCCAGATCAATACTACATCATCTATGTATCTTTGATAAAATTTAATATGACGCAAATATACATTAGTGTCTGCATAGATATACTTTTCCTCAAAAAGACTGAGAAATAGATTGGCGAAGGTACACGCTGCCGGAGTCCCCATCGCAGTCCCCACCTTCTGAACGTACCATTCATCTAGAAACATGAACGCATTGTGCGCGAGAATGAAACTCAAACCCTCGCACACAAACCCAATGAATTCCCTACTTTTGCAAGTGGTGCACAAGATCTGCTCAATTGCCTCCACCCCCAAATCTTGAGGTATCCTTGTATAAAGGCTCTCCACATCTATGGAGGCTAAGGCATAATTTTCCTGCCATTCAAAGTTTTGTATGCTGCCGAGGAAAGAATTTGTATCCCTTAAATAAGCGGGAATATCTTTTGAAATCGGCCGCAGCAACCAATTAATGTACTGGGACAGGGGCTCAGTGAGCGACCCCATCCCAGACACTATCGGCCGCCCGGGGGGGCACCGAACAGACTTGTGCACCTTAGGGATATGGTACCAGTGGGGTCTGGTGGGGAACTCCGGCAGCAATTTCTCCGCTTTCTTCTGAGTAATAACTCCCATTTCTACATATTTCCTCAAAAAGGACCTTAATTCTGACTTATATCTATGCAGAGGATTGCTAGACAATAATTTGTATACTGTTGTATCTGTCAATTGCCTTTTTGCCTCATTGATGTAGTAAGATCTGGGCAACAACACTGTTTTACCCCCCTTATCCGCGGCCCGTACTATCGTATCCTCCCATGTTTGTATCTCTTGGAGGGCCCTGCTTTCATCTCTGGTTAGATTTTTGGGGGATTTTTTATAAATCAAAGCCTCCACATCCTTAATGACTTGCGCTTCAAATAAATCTACTACGTTGCCAGGGGATACCACCGGCATGAATCTTGAAGGAACTCCTCCAATAAATGGGGCCACCTTATTTTCTTCCTGATATCCATGTTCACTATGATCTTCATTAATGCCTAGCAACAATCTGGCTTCTTCACCTATATCTGCCAACGCCCCTGTGCCCGCCATAAACCCCAAAGGTCCAATAGACACCGGGATCTCTCCTTCTAGGGCATTATTAATCGTAGTTTTATTATTGAATGCTTTATAGAGATGAATTTTTCTAATGGCTTTAAAAAGGTCAATCTTAAAGTCAGTCATATCAAATTCTTGCGGTATACAAAACCCTAGACCTTTGTTCAATAAGGATAAATGTGACGCAGTCAATGCATGATCGGTCAAATTGATAACCGTGTCTCCACCTGGAGTATCTAATATCTGCGTGTCCATGCTACATGTTTCCGTTTGTGCTGTTTGCTTGTCCCGGTTCTTCCTTCTGCCCCTCCGGGTCTTTCTCCTAAAGGGATCGAATTTTCAACAGTCTCATTCCCTCCTGTTGACAATAGTTCTAATGAACCGACTGAAGCACCTACTCCATCACTTAAGCTTGAGTCTGACTCAGTGGTTAAATATCCGTTTTTCCGATTTTTATTCCTACTTCCAAACCTCTTTCTTCGGTTATTGGGGTTTCCACCTCCAAAGTTGCCTTCCTTGTTATAGGTGAATATACGCCCTGTGTCAAAATCCGTTTTATCACGGACAAATTTGTCTCTTTTCCTCTGTTTCACATTAGCTTGGATCAATGTAAGTTTGCTGTCAAGTTTTTTATTGAAAGCAATCCACTGGTCTTCAGGCATTCTCGCTTTTAACTCTGTTTGCGTTTTAACTAAGTCGCTGTTCAGAGCATCATAACTTCGTATATTTGTTTTCAAAACTAAAGACAACAATTCTTGCGAACATCTCAGCATGATATTTTCCCATTCTCTGCGGAAATCTGTATCATCATTATGCTGCGAAATCTGTTTCCAGACCCTTAGTCCACGGGGGACTCGTCCGTTATCACAATATGACTGCAGGGACTTGTTCGTCCAGAATAGTTTGATCTCTTTTTCAGCCAAATTCGTCAATGAAGATCATAGTGAACATGGATATCAGGAAGAAAATAAGGTGGCCCCATTTATTGGAGGAGTTCCTTCAAGATTCATGCCGGTGGTATCCCCTGGCAACGTAGTAGATTTATTTGAAGCGCAAGTCATTAAGGATGTGGAGGCTTTGATTTATAAAAAATCCCCCAAAAATCTAACCAGAGATGAAAGCAGGGCCCTCCAAGAGATACAAACATGGGAGGATACGATAGTACGGGCCGCGGATAAGGGGGGTAAAACAGTGTTGTTGCCCAGATCTTACTACATCAATGAGGCAAAAAGGCAATTGACAGATACAACAGTATACAAATTATTGTCTAGCAATCCTCTGCATAGATATAAGTCAGAATTAAGGTCCTTTTTGAGGAAATATGTAGAAATGGGAGTTATTACTCAGAAGAAAGCGGAGAAATTGCTGCCGGAGTTCCCCACCAGACCCCACTGGTACCATATCCCTAAGGTGCACAAGTCTGTTCGGTGCCCCCCCCGGGCGGCCGATAGTTTCTGGGATGGGGTCGCTCACTGAGCCCCTGTCCCAGTACATTGATTGGTTGCTGCGGTCGATTTTAAAAGATATTCCCGCTTATTTAAGGGATACAAATTCTTTCCTCGGCAGCATACAAAACTTTGAATGGCAGGAAAATTATGCCTTAGCCTCCATAGATGTGGAGAGCCTTTATACAAGGATACCTCAAGATTTGGGGGTGGAGGCAATTGAGCAGATCTTGTGCACCACTGACAAAAGTAGGGAATTCATTGGGTTTGTGTGCGAGGGTTTGAGTTTCATTCTCGCGCACAATGCGTTCATGTTTCTAGATGAATGGTACGTTCAGAAGGTGGGGACTGCGATGGGGACTCCGGCAGCGTGTACCTTCGCCAATCTATTTCTCAGTCTTTTTGAGGAAAAGTATATCTATGCAGACACTAATGTATATTTGCGTCATATTAAATTTTATCAAAGATACATAGATAATGTAGTATTGATCTGGGACAGCACAGAGGAAGTCTTTAATGATTTTGTAGTCTATTTGAATGAGGAGAATAAAATGAATATGGCTTTTACGTCGGTGTTTGGAGGACGGCGTCTTGAATTCCTGGATGTCTTGGTAGAAGTTAAAGGTGATAAAATCTGTACGTCAATGTACCGAAAACCTGTAGCAGCAAATACAATGTTGCATCATAAGAGTTTTCACCCCGTTCACACAAAGCGGGCGTTGCCCCGCAGTCAATTCATGAGAGTGAGCAGGGTTAACAATACTGAGGAGGGATTTATGCGTCAGTCTGAAGAAATGTCACAAAGATTTAAAGAGAGGGGGTATCCAGAAGAATTAATAATGTCAGCGAAAGAAAGAGTTGTCGCAGAAAGGATGATGGGTCATGAACACGGGTCGGTGTCGCACAGAGCCAAAAAGCTTGAGAAAGGTCCACATCTTGGACTGAAACGTCGCACATTGGCCAATATACCACATTTATTTTTTCTATTGGAGTGCTGCCTTCATTTTTCTGGATAATAGCATGAGGTTTGGTACATACCTGGAAGGATTTTTTGCACCCTTTGTTTTCTTTTTCTATCTATCTACAGTCATATGAAAAAGTTTGGGCACCCCTATTAATCTTAAGCTTAATGTTTTATATAAATTGTTTTTTTTGCAACAGCTATTTCAGTTTCATATATCTAATAACTGTTGGACACAGTAATGTTTCTGCCTTGAAATGAGGTTTATTGTACTAACAGAAAATGTGCAATCTGCATTCAAACAAAATTTGACAGGTGCATAAGTATGGGCACCCTTATCATTTTCTTGTTTTAAATACTCCTACCTACTTTTTACTGACTTACTAAAGTACTTTTTTTGGTTTTGTAACCTCATTGAGCTTTGAACTTCATAGCCAGGTGTATGCAATCATGAGAAAAGCTACTTAAAGTGGCCACTTGCAAGTTGTTCTCCTGTTTGAATCTCCTCCGAAGAGTGGCATCATGGGCTCCTCAAAACAACTGTCAAATGATCTGAAAACAAAGATTATTCAACATAGTTGTTCAGGGGAAGGATACAAAAAGCTGTCTCAGAGGTTTAACCTGTCAATTTCCACTGTGAGGAACATAGTAAGGAAATGGAAGAACACAGGTACAGTCCTTGTTAAGGCCAGAAGTGGCAGGCCAAGAAAAACATCAGAAAGGCAGAGAAGAAGAATGGTGAGATCAGTCAAGGACAATCCTCAGGCCACCTCCAGAGATCTGCCGCATCAACTTGCTGCAGATGGTGTCACTGTGCATCGGTCAACTATACAACACACTTTGCACAAGGAGAAGCTGTATGGGAGAGTGATGCGAAAGAAGCCATTTCTGCAAGCACGCCACAAATAGAGTCGGCTGAGGTATGCAAAAGCACAGTTGGAGAAGCCAATTTCTTTTTGGAAGAAGGTCCTGTGGACTCATGAAACCAAGATTGAGTTGTTTGGTAATACAAAAGGCGTTACGCATGGCGGCAAAAAAACACAGTGCGTTGTATAGTTGACCGATGCACAGTGACACCATCTGCAGCAAGTTGATGCTGCAGCTCTCTGGAGATAGTCTGAGGATTGTCCTTGACTGATCTCACCATTCTACTTCTCTGCCTTTCTGATGTTTTTCTTGGCCTGCCACTTCTGGCCTTAACAAGGACTGTACCTGTGTTCTTCCATTTCCTTACTATGTTCCTCACAGTGGAAATTGACAGGTTAAACCTCTGAGACAGCTTTTTGTATCCTTCCCCTGAACAACTATGTTGAATAATCTTTGTTTTCAGATCATTTGACAGTTGTTTTGAGGAGCCCATGATGCCACTCTTCAGAGGAGATTCAAACAGGAGAACAACTTGCAAGTGGCCACTTTAAGTAGCTTTTCTCATGATTGCATACACCTGGCTATGAAGTTCAAAGCTCAATGAGGTTACAAAACCAAAAAAAGTGCTTTAGTAAGTCAGTAAAAAGTAGGTAGGAGTATTTAAAACAAGAAAATGATAAGGGTGCCCATACCTGTCAAATTTTGTTTGAATGCAGATTGCACATTTTCTGTTAGTACAATAAACCTCATTTCAAGGCAGAAACATTACTGTGTCCAACAGTTATTAGATATATGAAACTGAAATAGCTGTTGCAAAAAAAACAATTTTTATAAAACATTAAGCTTAAGATTAATAGGGGTGCCCAAACTTTTTCATATGACTGTATATCTATATATGATTTATCTATCTACAGGTATCTATCTATCTATCTAGATATCCAGAAGTGAAAAAGACTTCTGTTTAATGTCTTCATTAGTGAGAACCTATCTATCTATCTATCTATCTATCTATCTATCTATCTATCTATCTATCTGTCTCTATCTATCTATCTATTATCTATCTGTATCTATCTATCTATCTATCTATCTATCTATCTATCTATTATTAATCTATCTATTATCTATCGATTTCTCTATCATCTATCTATTATATATCTAGTATATATCTATTGATCTATCACTGAAATCATAAAGTCTAAGCTGTATTGTTACTCAATAAGATGTACGGTACTTAAAAAAAAAATGAAGGTTGTTTACTATAGTTGACTATTTGGGGTTGTGACTGCCTCCTGTCTGACTCCGCTCTCTTCACATTAACCTAAAGGTGATTGCAATCAGTTCTAGTTGCTCATTTAAATTGTAGGCTTATAGCCCAAGAGAGACATGTTTGTCCATGTAATTGTAGGCATTAGTGATGAGCGAGTGTAGTCGTTGCTCGGGTTTTCCCCAGCACGCTCGGGTGACCTTCGAGTATTTATGACTACTCGAAGATTTAGTTTTGCAGCTGAATGATTTACAGCTACTAGCCTGCTTGATTACATGTGGGGATTCCCTAGCAATCAGGCAACCCCTACATGTACTTAAGCTGGCTAGTAGCTGTAAATCATTCAGCTGCCGTGATGAAAACGAAATCTCCGAGCAGTCATGAATACTCGGAGGTCACGCGAGCATGCTCAGGAAAACCCGAGCAATGAGTACACTCGCTCATCACTAGTAGGCATTTTAGCCCTAGTGTGGCATGTTTAGCAGGATTCGATCCATCAGAGAAGTGTCACCTTGCCGTGGTTGATGGGCACACATGAACTGGACAATTTATGAGCTAAGAACCTCAATTTTCTGTAAGTACATGTAAGCAGGTTGCGGAATGCAGTGACGCAAGAACAGCAGAGCAAAGGTTAACAATTTAATTTAACAGTAAGGTACTCTTTGCAGGGAGATAAACAGTTAAACTAGAAATGAACAAAGGAGAATAGCAAAGAAAAGAGTAACAGTTCACACAGTAAACTTAAAGTATCTACGGTTTCCTCAGCCGCAAATGTTCTGATGAGGGTTGTAGTCCTTGTGGCTGTCTGGGAAATGTTCTCAAATGGGGTCCAAGGTTAGCGATTAGTGTTGAGCGATACCGTCCGATACTTGAAAGTATCGGTATCGGAAAGTATCGGCCGATACCGGCAAAGTATCGGATCCAATCCGATACCGATACCCGATACCAATACAAGTCAATGGGACTCAAGTATCGGACGGTATTCCTGATGGTTCCCAGGGTCTGAAGGAGAGGAAACTCTCCTTCAGGTCCTGGGAACCATATTAATGTGTAAAAGAAAGAATTAAAATAAAAAATATTGCTATACTCACCTCTCCGACGCAGCCTGCACCTTACCGAGGGAAGCGGCAGCGTTCTTTGTTTAAAATTCGCGCGTTTACTTGGTTACGTGAAGTCCCGGCTTGTGATTGGTCGCGGCGGCCATGTTGCCGGGACGCGGACCAATCACAGCAAGCCGTGACGTAATTTCAGGTCCTGCAGGATTTTAAAATTACGTCCCGGCGTTGTGATTGGTTGCGCCGCAGTCACATGGGCGACGCAACCAATCACAAGCCGTGACGTCACGGGAGGCTGGACACGCCCGTATTTTAAAATGCGCGCTTGTCCAGCCTCCCGTGACGTCACGGCTTGTGATTGGTTGCATCGCGGTCAACCAATCACAAGCCGGGAGGCTGGACGCGCGCCGCATTTTAAAATGCGCGCTTGTCCAGCCTCCCGTGACGTCCCGGCTTGTGATTGGTTGCATCGCGGTCAACCAATCACAAGCCGGGAGGCTGGACGCGCGCATTTTAAAATGTGCGCGTGTCCAGCCTCCCGTGACGTCACGGCTTGTGATTGGTCGCGGCGGCCATGTTGCCGGGACGCGGACCAATCACAGCAAGCCGTGACGTAATTTCAGGTCCTGCAGGATTTTAAAATTACGTTCCGGCGTTGTGATTGGTCCGCGTCCCGGCAACATGGCCGCCGCGACCAATCACAAGCCGGGACGTCACGGGAGGCTGGACACGCGCGCATTTTAAAATGTGCGCGTGTCCAGCCTCCCGTGACGTCCCGGCTTGTGATTGGTTACGTCGCCCATGTGACCACGACGCGCCCAATCACAACGCCGGAACGTAATTTTAAAATCCTGCAAGGACCTGAAATTACGTCACGGCTTGCTGTGATTGGTCCGCGTCCCGGCAACATGGCCGCCGCGACCAATCACAAGCCAGGACTTCACGTAACCAAGTAAACGCGCAAATTTTAAACAAACAACGCTGCCGGTTCCCTCGCTGAGGTCCGGGCTGCGTCGGAGAGGTGAGTATAGCAATATTTTTTATTTTAATTCTCTCTTTTACACATTATTACATTAATGTTGTTTCGATACCCGATACCCGATACCACAAAAGTATCGGATCTCGGTATCGGAATTCCGATACAGCAAGTATCGGCCGATACCCGATACTTGCAGTATCGGAATGCTCAACACTATTAGCGATCCGTCTTCTGGTGGCAGCGGTCGGTCTCCGTTACCTTCCGCTGAGCCCCTAGTCCATAAGCTAGTGCAGCCAAAGTCACAGGTGCGGGAAAACCCCCAGTATCAAATGAAGTCTCTGGTGTGTGGGACAGCACAGGGGACCTCAGTGTCGGGTCCTGTATGCAGCTCACACCTTTTTGCACAAGTGCGGCCCCAAGCCTGACAGAGCCCACGGACCTGTCTGTGCTCACAGTCCAGGTTACACGCCCGTGGGTTGTCAGCTGCAATCCGCCACGCCTGTGCTCCCTGGAAGCCGGAGCATGCTGCGCACGCACCCCATCTGTCTCAGTTTCTGCCGGCGGGAAACTACCCTTGGCAATGCGCACTTTTCTCGCTACCATGCCCCACGCTTCCGGGTGAAAAGCTCTGTCTGGTTCCCTATTCTTTCCCCAGACAACCTGGGCGCAGCCTCGACAGTTCCGGACCCGGCGCAGTACAGGTGCCCGCAGCCCGGTCTTCCTCCTTACATATATCTTATTAAATAACTATATGATTCCTAAGCACCTGTGGCGTTATAGACATACGTTATTTGTTCAGTGCTTTTCTGGAACAGACCATACGCAGGGATCTTACACTATTAATGCAGCCAGTGATTTGTATGAGCTTTCTCGAGGGGACATAGTGAGGGCTCAGTACCGAAATATCCCATTAATAATATTTACATGAATTCCGCTGTATAGATCTTGTCTATGTGTCACCCTAGCAGACGTGGCCATTTACTTTAGTGATTATACAAGTTTGTGGCCTGCACTCGGTCACCAGTACAGGTGATACTATGTTAACACTGAACATATCATTATCATAAAGTAAGAACAAGGAGCTGACACTCTGCGAGATCACAAACCCGCAGCCACCGCGTCCCAAATCCATAATATTTAGACACCGACTAAACCAGCTCCTAACACACAGGAGGTCACTGCGACCCGTGACGTTTATAGAGGGAGCGCTCCTGACACTATCTCATATATTACCCGCCACCGAAATGTATACATCGCCTCCCATTATTATACAATATCTCTATTTATGGAACATTCATTCACGGCTCCATGTTTGGCTTGGGAGATATATTGGTCACATCTGACATGTAATCTTTAAACAAGTCCCCAGCAGATCCTGCTCTTTTACCTGCAACTAATTTTGCTAAAAAAACGTATAGAAGAAATGAGAACAATCAGAATGGAACAATAATCCAATTTATTCTATTCATGTGCATCTAAATAAGGATGGACAGTGATTATATATTGCATATATGTCACATAAAAAGACACCAGCTTTTTGCTGGGGTCAGTAGAGCAACCAATTTTCATCCAGAAAATTTGGACGATTGTGTGACATCCGTGATTCCGAATTGTATGTTCGTATCCCTCCCATATTTAGACCTCGACATTTTCAAATGTATGTGATCATATACAATTTCCAAGATTAATAAAGGTTAATAATTAGTGATGAGGGAACGTGCCCAGGTAAGGTGTTTTCCTATCATGCTCGGGTGCTAACCGAGTGACTTCGACTTGCTCGAAAAATATGTCCGAGTCCCTGCGGCTGCATGACTTGCGCACAACACATGAAGGGATTGCCTGTTTGTTAGGAATCCTCGCATGTTTTGTGGCTCTCGAACAGCCGCGAGACATGCAGCCGTGGGGACACAAACATATTTCTCGAGAGCGCCAGAGACAATAAGTTAGCTCCTGAGCATGATCGGATAACACATTCGCTCATCACTATTAATAATGAAAATGTATCTGTATAAATATGGATGTGCTATGTGGGATCTCATTTTTTTTTGCACACCCTAGACTTGAATAAATCAGTTCACACGAGCCTATGGAAAATCGTCAAGGGAAAAAGTTCTCATTTATATACAAACTGTGTCCGTTTTTTTTTTTGTCCGTAAGGCATCCTTTTTTTACATGCAAAATTTAATGAATAATAAAGGACAAATACAGTTTCCTATCATTATAATTAGAATGTATCCGTGGAATCGTCATTACATACTGGGGTACTTTATATATGATCCTTTTCTTTTTTTCTCACCCTTTGACTTTGGGTTCATTCAAATGAGAGTATAAATCGGTCGTTCGCTATCCGTTCTTTAAAAGCACACAGACAGGACACTGACCCATGTTATTCAAAAGGGCTGTTCAGATTGATGATTTTTTTTCTCCATCTGATTTTGAGAAAGAAATTGTAGTTTGCACTAATTTCTTCATAGTCTTGAATGAGACTCATCCATTTAAATCTATGGGTGCGTAAAAAAAAGATCTCACATGGAACAACCGCACAGCATTCGAATTTTATTGAAACATTTTATTATTATTCTTATTATTATAATACATTTTTAAAGCGCCATTAATTACATTCTTTACATGTGAAAAGCGGGCAAATATAGACAAGTACATTAAACATGAGCAAAAACAAGGCACTAACAGGTACAGAAGGAGGGAGGACCCTGCCCGCGAGGGCTCACAGTCTGCAGGGGATGGGTGAGGATACACTAGGGTAGAGCGGGTAGAGAGGCTAGAGCTGGTTGTGCGGCAGTTCAGTAGGTGGAGGATCACTGCAGGCTGTAGACTTGTTGGAAGAGGTGAGTCTTCAGGTTCTTTTTGAAGGTTTCTATGGTAGGCGAGAGTCTGATGTGTTGGGGTAGAGAGTTCCCGAGTATGGGGGAAGCACGGGAGAAGTCTTGGATGCGGTTGTGGGAGGAAGAGATAAGAGGGGAGTAGAGGAGGAGATCTTGTGAGGATCGGAGGTTGCGTGTAGGAAAGTACCGGGAGACGAGGTCACAGATGTATGGAGGAGACAGGTTGTGGATGGCTTTGTATGTCATAGTTAGGGTTTTGAACTGTAGTCTCTAGATGATGGGAAGCCAGTGAAGGGCTTGGCATAGGGTAGAGGCTGGGGAATAGCGGGGAGACAGGTAGATTAGTCGCGCAGCAGAGTGTAGGATGGATTGGAGAGGTGCCAGAGTGCTAGAGGGGAGGCCAGAGAGCAGCATCATGTAGATTTTTTAATATAGTTGTATGAGAACAGATCGCACAAGGGGATCACACAGATGTCACTTGGATGTAAAAAACGGACACACACGTGAAAAAGAATCATCTGAGATTTCTGGATGAAACTCAGGTGATTCCTCATACGCTCATCTGCAGCTGCCTTTAGGGCTCATGCGCACGACTGTATTTTCATTCCAAATGTTATCATTTTAAAAGATGGATCACACTCGGATCAATGTTATTTAATGAGGCAGTACAGGTAAGTAGTTTTTTTCACTGAATGAATCTACATGTGAAAAAAAAAGCATTCGTAATTTTCCTCCTATTATCAGATGAGCCTTGCGCATTCAAGCATATGAGTGAGAAAAAAATTGGAATCCAATTGAGCCATGGTGTAAGGCTGGTTTTACATTTGCGGTTGTGTCTGCAGCGTTTCTGACGCATACATCCGCATGCGTCTTGATTTCCTATCTTTAACATTGTAGATGCAGGTGCATGCATTCGCCCGTGTTTGCTTACGCATGCGTATTTTTACGGTGTGCGGCTGGCGCACCATGTTAGAATTTTTTGGGCGTCAAATTGCCACCACCATACGCATGCGGACGCTTGCGGAAGGAGTGCGTCAAAACAACGCATTAGAGTCTATGGGAACGCATAGGAACGCAAGGACACACTTGCGTTTGCACAAGGGTCTATATACAGAAATCCCATGAGCCACGCCCATTGGACGTGGCTTGTGTCAATGAAATTCTCTTGAAAAAACGCATGCAAACTTTGCATTTTTTATCCGTCATGCGTAAGTTGATGCGGATAAATATTAATAATTATGGTAATCCTATTTGAACATAAACGGGAAAGGTTTATTCTGATTTCATGTCAGTTATTGAGAAAAACATGCAGATGTGTCTTTTTATATAGTGTATGTAAACATCTGGTTTCAACTGTAGAAATATAACAATTCAACCAAACATGATATAAGCACGACCAATAAGCATGGCTGGGATGAAATAACAATAAACAGACAATCACAACTATCGGTGTAAAAAATGTAATAATTTACTTATAACTCTCTGTGTCAGGCCATGTGCAGCCAAACTCTGACTTGCGTTTTGTGTGATCTTCCTCAGGGGTTATAACACACTGTGTGTCTGTAGGATTATACATATCGTAGCCTCCCCGGGTGCAATTAATCCTGCCGCATAAAGATGGTACATGCACATCAGTGCCAGGGCTGCCACTAGGAATTTTGGGGCCCCATACTGGCAAAATTTTCAGGGCCTCCTTGGACTCCGCCCAGGCTCCACCCAATGAACTGTCCACAGCCCCACTGCTCTCTTTAGGAAAAACTCCACTTCTCACCAATCACACATTAACAGTTCCCATCACCAGATCACACATATAGCCAGCAGCTTTTGTTTTGGCCAAAAGATTTTTTAAGCCGCCACCAGGACAAGGTAGACTCTTTTGGCCAAGCTCTACTCTACTCTTTCCTATTAATCATTTGTTAAAATATCCAGTAAAATTTAGGTATATTTTTATTTATTTTTAAAATGACCAATAATATCACATACAAGGGACAAATACCACCGCACCATGACCAGACACCATATTACCACCACATAGAGACCTATAATACCACATACAAGGAACAAATACCGCCACACCATGTTTAGACCACACATTACGACCACAGTGACCGAATAATATTACATACAAAGGAAAAATACCACCGCACCAAGTCCAGATCACATATTACCACTATATGGTGATCAAATAATAGCACATACAAGGAACAAATACCGCTACACCATGGCAGGACAACATATATAACCACCACATAGTGACTAAATACTACAATACTGATCATTAATAAAAACACAATACTAATATCACCATAAGTGCCATTATACACAGGAGATATGTACTTAGTATGCAGTGTCTGTGTACAGATAATACAGTGATTACCGGTGACATTATACACATGAGCTCTGTATATAGTTTCAGTGCACAGGTAATACAGTGATCACCAGTGACGTTATACACAGGAGCTCTGTATACAATGTATAGTGTACAGGTAATACAGTGATCCAGGTGACATTATACACAGGAGCTCTGTATACAGTATTAGTGTACAGAATATGATCAACATGCCAGAAATGAGCCAGAAGTGAACAGAAGGTAAGACTAACCACTGTTAATAAATGTACTAAATTTCTTTCCCTTTCCACCACAATTACTCATCATGCTGACATACGCTCTTACAGTTTTGGCTCCATTACTCCTCACTCTCCTTCACTATCCTCAAACCCCAGCACCCCCTAACCAAGTAAAAATCTCTCCTTTCCTCTTGCCTCCCCACCTGACCTACTCTGCTGACCTGCTCCTCAACCTCAGATCTCTCCTAATAAAGCACAAAACAAGCCACCCACTCTTTTTCTCCCACCTGCTCTGTCTCTCTCTGCTTCTCCTCACTGCTGGTGACATATCTCCCAATCCTGGGCCCCCACAGCTCATACCTCCTATTACTACTGCCTCCTATCGCTTCCAACCCAATATAAACACCCGAAATCTTGCCCACCTCAAATCCGTGCCATGACATCCACCCCCGTGCACCCTCTGTCCGGATCACTATGGAATGCCCACTCCATCTGCAATAAACTCCACGTGATTCACAACCTATTTACCTCTCGTAATCTTTTCTTTCTGGGCATGACCGATACATGGCTGACACCCTTTGACACAGCCTCTTCTGCCGCACTATGTTACGGTGGCCTCCACTTCACCCATACTCCTCGCCCTGGCAACAAACATGGTGGAGGAGTGGGCCTTCTTCTTTCTTCCAACTGCACCTTTAACGCAATTCCACCTCTATCCTCCCTTATCCTCTCCTCTTTTGAAGTCCACTCTGTCCACATCTACTCCCCCTACAACCTCTAAATGGCCATCATATACCGACCTCCGGGCCCGACCACTGCCTTTATTGACCAATTCTCCACCTGGCTCCTTCACTTTCTGTCTGCTGACATTCCCACCATCATCATGGGTGACTTCAACATCCCCATTGACACCCACCAGTCAGCAGCCTCCAAACTCCTGTCCCTTACTTCATCCTTTGGACTTACTCAGTGGTCCTCCTCAGCCACCCACACAGACGGACATACATTAGACCTGGCCTTCACCTGTTTATGCTCTCTATCTAACTTCACAACCTCCGCTCTCACTCTTTCCGACCACCATCTACTCACTTTCTCATCCCTGTCCTCCTCACCTGTCACCCATGTCCAGCAACATGCGCCCCCATGCAGGAGCCTCGCACACCTAGACACCCACACACTCTCTGACTCTATCTTACCACTGGCATCCATATCCTCACTCCACGACACAGACACTGCCACTGCTTTCTACAATGCCACCGTTGCATCAGCTATTGACACAGTCTCCCCTGTCATGCATAGCAGAGTGCGACGAACCAATAGACAACCCTGGCACAATAACATCACTAAAAAACTTTGGCAAGTATCCAGAATTGCAGAACGGCGTTGGAAGAAAACGCATTCACAAGATGATTTCACTGCACTCAAACATTAACACTCGCATTCAAATCAGCTCTCACCTCTGCTAAACAGGCCTACTTCACAACTCTTGTATCTTCCTTATCCTACAACCCCAAACAGTTGTTCAACACTTTTAACTCCCTCCTCCGCCCACCACTGCCCCCTCCGAGTTCCCTAATCGTTGCTGAGGACTTTGCAACGCACTTCAAAAATAGGATAGACCAAACAAGGCAAGTCTTTGTTGTTACACGACCACAACCCCTTTGTATACCAGACCAGTGGTCAAACCCCATAACTTCACTCTCCAAAATCACTGATGGGGAGCTTGCTCATCTTCTCTGCAAATCACACCTCACCACTTGTGCACTTGACCCCATCCCATCCCACCTCCTCCCCAACCTCACCACCACACTAATCCCATCCCTAACCCATCTCTTCAACCTATCACTAACTTCTGGTACATTCCCCTCTGCCTTCAAACATGCCACAATCACACTTATCCTCAAAAAGCCTTCCCTTGACCCAAGCGCTATGTCCAGCTATCTCCCCATATCTTTGCTCCCATTTGGTTCCAAACTCCTTGAGCAGCACATCCATGCTGAACTTTCCTCTCACTTTGCATCTAACTCTGTCTTCAACAACCTACAATCTGGCTTCTGTCCCCACCATTCCACTGAGACTGCTCTGACCAAAATTACTAACAACTTACTTACAGCCAAAGCTAACAGACAATTCTCTATACTCCTCCTCCTAGACCTGTCCTCTGCCTTCGACACAGTTGACCACTGCCTCCTACTACAGATCCTCTCTTCCTTTGGGGTCAAAGACCTTGCCCTATCTTGGATCTCCTCATACCTTACCAACCGCACATTTAGCGTTTCCTACTCCCATACTAGCTCTTCATCTCGCCCCCTCTCTGTGTTGTCCCCCAAGGCTCTGTCGTAGGACCCTTACTCTTCTCAATCTATACACTCGGCCTGGGACATCTCATAAGGTCCTATGGCTTCCAGTACCATCTATATGCTGATTACACTCAGATCTACCTCTCTGGCCCAGATGTCACCTCTCTGCTCTCCAGAATCCCAGAGTGTCTATCAGCCATATCCTCCTTCTCCTCTCCCTTCCTCAAGCTCAATGTGGACAAATCTGAACTCATTATCTTTCCTCCATCACGCATTCTTCCCTACCTGATCTATCTATCAAAATAAATGAAATCACACTTTCCCCTGTCCCCAAAATCCGCTGCCTCGGAGTAACTCTTGACTGTGCCCTGTCCTTCAAACCGCACATCCAAGCTCTCGCCACCTCCTGTCGCCTCCAGCTCAAAAATATTTCCAGAATTCATCTTTTCCTCAACCCATACTCTACCAAAATGCTCGTGCATGCCCTAATCATCTCCCGCCTCGACTACTGCAACATCCTCCTCTGTGGCCTACCTTCTAACACTCTCGCACCCCTCCAGTCCATCCTTAACTCTGCTGCCCAACTAATTAATCTCTCTCCTCGCTACACTCCTGCTTCCCCTCTTTGCAAATCCCTTAACTGGCTCCCAATTTCCCAGCGTATCCAGTTTAAATTACTAACACTGACCTACAAAGCCATCCATAACCTTTCTCCTCCGTATATTTCCATACTAATCTCTCAATATCTTCCCTCACGTAATCTCCGGTCCTCCCAAGACCTCCTCCTCTCTTCCACGCTTATTCGCTCCTCACCCAATCGCCTCCAAGACTTCTCCCGAATATCACCCATCCTCTGGAATTCTGTGCCCCAACACGTCCGGTTATCCACTACCTTTGGATCCTTCAAAAGAAACCTGAAAACCCACCTCTTCAAAGAAGCCTACAGCCTGTAAAGACCACACGGCCACCTTAACACCATTGGAGCTACAGCAACCCTCGACCTACTGTCTCCTTCCCCATAATCCTGTAGAATGTAAGCCCGCAAGGGTAGGGTCCTCTTCCCTCTGTACCAGTCTGTCATTGTTAGTTTTGTTTACTGTAAGTGATATTTCTATTTTGATGTAACCCCTTCTCATGGACAGCACTATGAAATTAATGGTGCTATATAAATAAATAATAATAAATAATAATAATAATAATCAACAGTGACATTATACACACGAGCGCTTAATATAATGTACAGGTTATACTGTGATCAATGACATTATAGACAGGAGCTCTGTATATAGTGTTAGTGTAATGGTACTACAGTGATCACTGGTGACATTGTACACAGGACAGCTGTATATAGTATACAGTGTATAGTGTCAGTGTACAGGTAACGCACTGACTCACCAGTGACGTCTCTAGCTGAAGTCCTTCATCTTTGCTTTTCACTTTCATCCTGCACAGACCGCCATCACTTCTTCCAGCCAGGGCTCATCTCTGTAGGAAATAACACAGATAGCTAGATCAACGCTTGCAGAACACATTACTTAATTTTTTCTGAACTTCTAAACTACACCAGATGAAGAAAAAAGGCGACATAGTGTCGCTCTGCACAGTAGCAAGACTACCTCCTGCATTTAAAACAGTATCCTCAAAAATAAAATAAATACATCACTGCAGTAATAATATCCCTTCATTAGCCCTTACGGTAATAATATCCCCAATCCTGGCCCCCGTGTGTCTCATTCCTGGCTCCAGCCATATGTTCTCCCATCCTGGCCCCATATGTTCTCGTGACACTGCCCTCATGAGTATCCATTCTGCCCCCATGTGATGTCCCATCCTGCCCCATCTGTCCTATGGTCCTGCCCCATCTGTCCCGTGGTCCTGCCCCATCTGTCCCATGATCCTGCCCCATCTGTCCCGTGATCTTGCCCTATCTGTCCTGTGATCCTGCCCTATCTGTCCCATGATCCTGCCCCATCTGTCCCGTGATCCTGCCCCATCTGTCCCATGATCCTGCCCCATCTGTCCTGTGATCCTGCCCAATCTGTCCCGTGATCTTGCCCCATCTGTCCTGGGATCTTGCCCCATCTGCCCCGTGATCCTGCCCTATCTGCCCCATGACCCTGCCCCATCTGTCTCCATCATATCCATCCTGCCCCATAATCCTACCCCATCTGTCTCCATCCTGCCCCATGATCCTGCCCCATCTGTCGCCATCCTGCCCCATCTGTCTCCATCCTGCCCCATGATCCTGCCCCATCTGTCACCATCCTTCCCCATGATCATGGCCAATGATCCTGCCCCATCTGTCTCCATCCTGTCCCATGATCCTGCCCCATCTGTCTCCATCCTGCCCCATGATCCTGCCCCATCTGTCTCTATCCTGCCCCATTATCCTGTACCATCTGTCTCCATCCTGCCCCTTGTGTCTCCATCCTGCCCCCTGTGTCTCAATCCTGTCCCCTGTGTCTACATTCTGCCCACTGAGTCTCCATCCTGCCGTCGAAACATATTGCGGCTTGCCGCTTTCAATAACAATAAAAAAAAAACTTTCTCCTTACCTAACCACACCATCTGTCTCCATCCTGCCCCATATTCCTGTCCCATCTGTCTCCATCCTGCCACCGTGTCTTCCATCCTGCCCCATCTGTCTCCATACTGCCCCCTGTGTCTCCATCCTGCCCCCTGTGTCTCCCATCCTGCCCTATGTGTTTCCCATCCTGCCCTCTGTGTCTCCCATCCTGCCCTATGTGTCTCTCATCCTGCCTCCTGTGTCTCCCATCCTGCCACCTGTGTCTCCCATCCTGCCACCGTGTCTCCCATCCTGCCCCATCTGTGTCCATCCTGCCCCCTGTGTCTCCCATCCTGCCACTGTGTCTCCCATCCTGCCACCTGTGTCTCCCATCCTGCCACCGTGTCTCCCATCCTGCCCCATCTGTCTCCATCCTGCCCCCTGTGTCTCCCATCCTGCCCCCTGTGTCTCCCATCCTGCCCCCATGTCTCCCATCCTGCATCTGTGTCTCCTGTCCTGCCCAGTGTCTCCCATCCTGCCCCTGTGTCTCCATTCTGCCCCCTGTGTATCCATTCTTCCCCCTGTGTCTCCCATCCTGCCCCCGTGTCTCCCATTCTCTTTACCTGGCCACGCTCCTGTGGTGATGTTCCCTCCCTGTAATTCAAGCGCTCACTCTCCGGCGAATGACAATTACGTCATATGCCGGCGATGTGCGCTGACGTCAGCTGCCAGCCTCCGATTGGCTGGCGGCTTTTAACTATAGCCGTGCGAGCCCGCATGACAATAGAGTTTAACTGAACCTGCATCTCGGACTCAGGATCAGTTACTGCACCGCTGGGTCCTGATGAGCAGAAGAGATAGGACCCGATGCGGGCCCCCTCTGCTCATCAGGCCCCATACGCCAGTCAGGGCAGTAATGCCCTAATGGTGGCCCTGGTCAGTGCCCACCACAGGATCGTGTATCACTTCTGGCAATCTTGTGACATGTCGGGTCAGGGTAAAATCCATCATGATGTCTATAACCCGCTCCCATCAACTACAGATACTGTAGGCAATGCAGCTAGGGGCGAGTCATAATGAGCAGGCGCCACATTGGAAGGGGTAAAGCATATGTACATGATAAAAGTGAGTAGGGCACTTTCAGTTATTTCTAATAAAATGCATTACTTATTATTGGTGACCTTTGACCCCATGTTTTTCTATAGGACTTACATTCAGTTGTGGGAGTTTTGTTCCCCCTAGTTAAACTATACTGTGGCTTTTGGCCTTGCAAATTTTTCTTTGTGTTAAATTTATTGTTCAGTTGTTTTTGATTACATGTAATTCTGTATCACAGGAAACTGTAAATGGTCTTGTGAATAATTAATAGCTGCGGCTGTAAAAAAACGGATTGTAAATAGACTGCACACGGATTACAAGTGAGAAAAAAAATCATCACATTTTTCTGGAAGCAACTTTTTATATTCTGCTGCTTGCATTCAGCCTTATAATGGGAGAACCTGATCCAAAATACGGATCAAAGTTGTGCATGCTGCGCTGACCATCGGTCCGTGTGTAAAAACATTCATGCATTGGTCAGTGTGCTGTCTATATACTATCAGTTTTGAACCCTGACATTTAATCCATTAGTCTGAATGAGCCCTATAGGTGAGTCTTATCCGATACTGTCATCTTGAAATCATCATGAAATTTTTACTCATCTTTACATGCTCATAAGCAAAAATATTTTTTGTCCCATTGCTGAGCAGCAGAAGAGTTGACTTTTTTTCTGTTTTACAATCTTTTCTTTAACAATACATTTTTAAAGCAGTTTTGTTATCCTGACGAACGTTAAAGCATCAATGACTAATGATGACTTCTTGAAATTCAGAAAGGATTATTCACGACTTCACAGTTTTGCCTTCTGATCTGTGTCCCGGGATTTCAGATGTGAACTCTATGTTTTTGTTGTAGTGTTGAGAATTTCATCACTATTTATTCTGAGTAAGGAGTGAATCACAAGTCTGTGTCCAATAATACAGAAATAAATAACGCATATTCCTGAAGACATTTTTCTGCAGTTCTCTTCCTGAAGTTGAGATGAATTGGACAAATACAAGGTAGCATTATGTCATATAAAATATGAAAATCCCTGAAGCTAATATCGAAGGGGCAGAAATGTAGCCTTTTATATGTATAGAAATAAAGAGGAATCAGCCATACTCACAAGGCTATTTGGTTGCAGAAAGTGTCCATATTTATTACATGTACAAAGAGTCATTGACCACAGAAAAGAAAATGAAGATCATAAGCATAGAGTAAGTGGAGGTTACGTTTCGACCCAGTCCGGGTCTCTATCAAACATCACTGTAAGAGAAATATATACAGAATTAATGTGAGGTACTGTACATATAAACAAGTGACAGTAAATAAAACGAGATCAGCATATGCAAGTTAATCAGCCCTATGATCACAGTTGATTCTAGCCAGGCGCAAAATAATTAAAATAACAAATGTTTCCTAAATATATATTGATGTATAGACAATATAAAGATGTGGCCTTCCTTTCTCGTGAGCTGGGTATGATTGATGTGATTTCCCTTGGCTATTTGTCCATTAGTTGAGCTCAGTTCATCTCAGCCCTTATCTACATGCATGTCACTTGACAAACTATAAGATTTTTAATATTAGAGTTAGGACTGTCCCAATTACGGTTGCCTTGACGAGGCGGGATGGCTATCATATTTTTTTGTTTATCAAAAAACATGTTAACTCGCTGAGGCACCAATGGGGAGTTATGAATATCGAAGCCTGTATGGATCCGATAGTGATGGGACATACATTTTCAAATTCAGGACTAATAGGGGAAGAGTATGTATATTTTTTCATAACTGTAACACCTGCCTATAAGCTCCAATTCAATAATGGCTAGATAACTGACACTAGTCATGTCATGTTTGGTCTCTGAGTAACAGTAAAATCCCGGTAAAAAATACGAGAGCAATATCGAATTTCTGTAATCATCAGGAGTGAAGTTATCACGTAAGTGGGAATTTCATAAAATCCTGAAGGGCTGAGGACATCCCACAACCCGGCCCATGTGAGGTGTGGTTGTAACTCAGGTGCTGATAACAGATCAAGACAAACTATGATCTGTGTTCCTGTCTTCACCAATACCATGTTGCTGGACTCCGCTGCTGTGTCTCTTGACTAACTCTTTTACTTTACTTTTACTCTGTTACTTATCTAGGAACAACTAAATTAGCTCCTAGTGATTCTCCAGACATACTCTGTTCTGCTATTCGAAGATGCCTGTCCACATAATCAGCTTTGCTTTTCTATGGTGCCCTTACACATACTCAGTTTTGCTGTTTTAAGATACCTGTCTGCATACTCTGCTACTCCAAGGCGGAGGCAGCTGTCCACATTTGGCCCTGCTATGTCAAGGAGCCTATCCGCATACTTGGCTTTGCTGTTCCAAGGTGTCGTACTGTATACTCAGCTCTACCATTCCTCCAGTTGCCAATCAGCCTGTATAGCCTCTGTTTCTTCTGCTGTTCATCTTGCTGCATCATCATCTGTTCATGCTGCATTCCATTTACACATATGGACAAAGGACTTCAGGAATCCAGCTCACCAGGTAAGACATAACTCTGCTTTCTAGTGTATGTAAAGTGGCTTACAAAAGTATTTATGGAGCGCCCCCAGACGCAGGGCCGCGGGGTACTCGGTACCGGGCCTCTCTGTCTCAGTCTTGGGGTTGTCACGGTGGCCTGACCCAGTCCGTGACCCTGCTAAGGGGCGTCCAATTAAAGATGGTGGTGCGTGGTGCGAGGAAATAACGAAGACACAGGGTTGCAGTCTCTTTACCTCTTTACTGTAGGCTTCAGGATCCGCAATCCGGAGCACTGCTAACAGGGCTGGCTGAGACCGGCCGGTCCGAAGGCACATCCAGAGTTCCCTTCACAGGTGGAAATCAGTGCCTACCTTCTAGCGCCTGTGTGTTGTAGTACTTCCCTGCTGAGCACCACGGGATAGTCCTCAAAACTGTTGTGTCTTAT
The DNA here is from genome assembly GCF_051348905.1 of Ranitomeya variabilis. NCBI lineage: Eukaryota > Metazoa > Chordata > Amphibia > Anura > Dendrobatidae > Ranitomeya > Ranitomeya variabilis. The sequence continues at coordinate 73,215,647 of NC_135232.1, forward strand.
TCTGATGTTCTTTCCCACAACTCGTATCTTTTCTGATGTTCTTCTCCGTCCCCCAGATGATATGGCTAGGACGCACCCGTATGACGGGTAGGCCTGGAGTTCTTCCGGGACCCTAGTGTCGCCCCTCTCCCACAATTGCCCCCTATGTCTGCTTAGATGATTTAGGTGAGACAGCCAACCTATAATTAACTGTCCTGCCACTGTTTGAAGTAATGCTTGGAGCCCAATACTTCCTCAGCGTTCCGGCCACCGGCTACGCGCCTCAGTAGGATGTTGCCGATCTCGGGGCACGACTCCTACTGGTGTTATCTCCTTTTTGCTGTGATCTCGTTTCTCACTGCTTCACAATAAACCTCGCTTCTTGTCCTTTCTTAAGATACCGCCGCAAATGAGTGCAGGCGCGGTTCCATAACGTTCTGTTCTGTTTGCTAGGCCTCTGTCAGGATCCCACCCCTGACAGGGACCTCCCTGAATCTTTCCCCTGCAACACCCCCTGCCACAGGATGTTGCCTGGTTCCAACCCAGTCAGCTTCTTCACTCACTTTCTATCCAACCCCCAGTTTTACCAGATTGTGAGGAGTGGCCTAATGCATAGTACCTTTAGCTCCCCCTGGAGGCCAGACGGTGAAGTGTATTGGTGCCTGTGATACCTGGTCAGGTGAACTCCTTTGGTGCCATCAGACGTACCATCACTCCCCTTAGTGGCAGAGTGATGTTACTGCAACGACCGGGTCTCTGGGGCACTGCACTCCCCCCCCGGTTAAATCCAGTACTCCTGGACTGGGAAGAAAACAACAATACATATCAGAAAAAAGACATACAAATTTTTTTTTTAAATGCTTTGAACAAGTACAATTTTTAACAGTGCTTCCCTTTATGGGAGGTGAGGACTCTTAAACGTTACAAAACAGGAACATGGTTAAATATTTTAAATAACACACTATAAATAACTTCTATTACCCAGCCGGGTATTCTACTAAGTGCAAATTCTGAACAATAATTTAACCTTGCCTTTAAGGACGTACAAGCTGGATCCACTAAAGGCTTACTATAAAACTCTATAATATAAATTAACCTTTTGTTACTTCTCTTTTCTAAGTGCAACACTTTCCTATTGACTCTCTGATTCGTCTAATGCAGGACCGCCTGTCTATCTGCCCAGGCCTACTGCCTCTCTCCCAATTCACAGTATAAGATTGGTCAACCATCTCTCTATGGTTTTCAGGAGGACTCCCTAACCTCTACAGGTTTGTTTTTCCCTGAAATTCAGCTTTCAGTTCTTTCCTGTCCTCAGTCTTTTAATAACATTATTAAACATTTGCGATAACTAACTAACTAACTAACTACACATTACTTGCCACATACAACATTATTACTGTTCACTTTCTTTTAAGGCAACATTACACATTAGGTGCAACTAGTGAACTTCCCCTTTAAGAGGGAACCAAGTCTCTTTGAGGTAGTGCAACTTCTCAAGTTGCAAGTCTGTGTACAGCAGGAACTCCGGTACTGTTTCCAGGAACAGTTTCTTCGAAAAGAGTTCCTTTTCTTGTAAAACCAGTAGGGGGCACCCTTAATAAGGTGCAAACTATTTACAAGGCAGTTTGTGAACCATTCACCGTCCATGATTCGGCAGTCTTTATAACAGGGGTGAACAAGGAGCAAAAAGGAAAATAAAAGCAAAAATAAAAAGCAATAGGGATCCCGGGTAAACTAAGGGATCCCTTTAAGAATAACCCTGGTCAGGTATTAGTAGCAAAAAGCAGGGAAATAAACAGTTAACTATATACAATTGCAGAGCATTAGTATCTTACTCTGGTTCTGGCGGCCTCCACCGGGGCTTTACCTGGCAGGTGGCCCTCTGCGGCCCAGGTAGGCTCGACTCCAAGTCTACTCCCGCTGCCAGATGTACCCCATGGGTCTGGGTCTCCTGCACGACCAGGTCGTGCACTGCAATGAGTGTCTGCGTGGGCCGGTGGATGATGCTGGCGGCAGCAGTGGCTGCGGCAGCTGCTTCAGCAGCAAGCTCTTCCCCTTCAGTTCTGGATACCGCCAGGACGGCTGTACAGCGCTGCATGTGCTGGGCCCACCAGCTGCTCCCCTTCAGGCGCCGGCAATACGTCACCACGTCTCCAGGTTTCAGGAGGGACTTTGCACCATCTCCGCACAGGCAGGGCTCCACCTCGTCCCGGTTGATGCGGACTCTCAGGGCCGCTCCAATTTCCTGGACGAAGCCTTTCCCCTCCTGGGGCTGATAGACAATTACAACGCCCCATTTCGGCAGGGAGCCCTCCAGCAGCTCACCTTGCGCCTCCCGCTCCACTTCCCGCTGGAACTCCGCGATCAGATGGTTCCTATATTCTCCCCAAGGGAAGGGCCCGAGGTCATGCCCCCCCGGTGCTTTGGGGCCAGGCGGCGGGGACACTGGGGCACCAGTGGTCGCAGCGGCGGCCGGGTCTGGTGCGGAGGTGAGACATCCTCCCTGGGGGTCGCGGCACTGAGTACCCTCATTTGGGGTAACTCCTCCGGCACCACTCCACTCTCCTGAGGGAGGCGTACGGACTGGGGACCGTTCAGGTACAGGATACCCCATCGATGGCTCCCATGGATCCAAATCCTCCAACGGGGGCATGTCGGAGTAATCCTCCGGTGACGGGGTCGGTGCGGGGCCATTCTTTTCCACAGGCCTTCTGTGGTCTCCAGTCCCACCTCATCTGAGTCATAGTTTCGTTTCTTCGGTCTCCGCCCGCCATAGAAGATCAGGAGGCGGGTCTCAGCTGCTGACGGACACGTCCTCAGGATACAGAAATATTCAGACTGGGCAGCCATTGTCTTTCACGCTCTCCAGCTCGTATACGCCCACTTCATGCCCCTCTTCTTCTCCTGCGCTCCTCGTAGCGCTGTAATGGCGGCGGTTTTGGCGGGCATTTTTGGCGGCAAATAGCAACACACAGTCTTTGCAGTAAGTCACAGTTCAAGCACGATTCAGACACAGTTCCAAGGCACACATGACCTGATTCTTCAGGCTTAAGTAGATCCTGTTCGTGACGCCAAGTTTGGAGCGCCCCCAGACGCAGGGCCGCGGGGTACTCGGTACCGGGCCTCTCTGTCTCAGTCTTGGGGTTGTCACGGTGGTCTGACCCGGTCCATGACCCTGCTAAGGGGTGTCCAATTAAAGGTGGTGGTGCGTGGTGCGAGGAAATAACGAAGACACAGGGTTGCAGTCTCTTTACCTCTTTACTGAAGGCTTCAGGATCTGCAATCCGGAGCACTGCTAACAGGGCTGGCTGAGACCGGCCGGTCCGAAGGCACATCCAGAGTTCCCTTCACAGGTGGAAATCAGTGCCTACCTTCTAGCGCCTGTGTGTTGTAGTACTTCCCTGCTGAGCACCACGGAATAGTCCTCACAACTGTTGTGTCTTATTCTGATGTTCTTTCCCACAACTTGTATCTTTTCTGATGTTCTTCTCCGTCCCCCAGATGATATGGCTAGGGTGCACCCGTATGACGGGTAGGCCTGGAGTTCTTCCGGGATCCTAATGTCGCCCCTCTCCCACAATTGCCCCCTATGTCTGCTTAGATGATTTAGGTGAGACAGCCAACCTATAATTAACTGTCCTGCCGCTGTTTGAAGTAATGCTTGGAGCCCAATACTTCCTCGGCGTTCCAGCCACCGGCTACGCGCCTCAGTAGGATGTTGCCGATCTCGGGGCACGACTCCTACTGGTGTTATCTCCTTTTTGCTGTGATCTCGTTTCTCACTGCTTCACAATAAACCTCACTTCTTGTCCTTTCTTAAGATACCGCCGCAAATGAGTGCAGGCGCGGTTCCGTAACGTTCTGTTTGCTAGGCCTCTGTCAGGATCCCACCCCTGACAGGGACCCCCCTGAATCTTTCCCCTGCAACACCCCCTGCCACAGGATGTTGCCTGGTTCCAACCCAGTCAGCTTCTTCACTCACTTTCTATCCAACCCCCAGTTTTACCAGATTGTGAGGAGTAGCCTAATGCATAGTATCTTTAGCTCCCCCTGGAGGCCAGACGGTGACGTGTATTGGTGCCTGTGATACCTGGTCAGGTGAACTCCTTTGGTGCCATCAGACGTACCATCACTCCCCTTAGTGGCAGAGCGATGTTACTGCAACGACCAGGTCTCTGGGGCGCTGCATTTACCCCATTAGGTTTTTAATTTACCACTTTTGTTAAATTAAAATCTGTGCTTGAATATTTTTGTAATCCGACTTGTGTGTGATGCATCAGCACTAAATGGTCTAAGTTGGTGAAGTGAGAAAAACAGGCATAAATTGAATTTATGGGATCAAATAACTAAAAATTGCAATGTGCATATGTATTCACCCCTTTTATTATGAAGCCGCTACCAATTTCTTGTGTAAGCAATTACCTTCAGAAGTCAAACTCTTAGTGAGGGCTGTCCCACACATCCAGATAATTCCGGTACCGGAATAAATCGGTACCGGAGTTATCCGTGTCTGTGTGCCTGGGAACTCACGGAGGCCATACGTGCGGCACACGTGTGCCGCCCGTATGGCGAGTGGGTACCACACGGAGCGTGTGGTACCCACTCTGCATGGTGCTGAAGCTGTGATTCATATCTTCCCTGCAGCAGCGTTTGCTGCAGAGAAAATATGAAGAATAGTGTTTAAAATAAAGATCCATGTGTCCGCCGCCCCCCCACCCCCTGTGCGCCCCCCCGCTGGTCAGAAAATACTTACCCGCTCCCTCGCTGCTTCCTGGTCTGGCCGCGGCTTCTCCTGCATGCGGTCACGTGGGGCCGATCATTTACAGTCATGAATAGGCAGCTCCACCTCCCATAGGGGCGGAGCCGACTATTCATGATTGTAAATGATCGGCCCCACGTGACCGCATACAGTAGGAGGCGCGGCCAGACCAGGAAGGAGCGAGGGAGCGGGTAAGTATTTTCTGACCAGCGGGGGGGCGCACAGGGGGTGGGGGGGCGGCGGACACCTAAATCTTTATTTTTAACACTATTCTTCATATTTTCTCTACAGCAAACGCTGCTGCAGGGAAGATATGAATACCGGCTTCAGCACCATGTGGGGGGGACAGCGCTTACTGTAGCGCTGTCTCCTGCACGCACACGGACCCCAGACGGAGAATGTCCGTGTGCGGTCCGTGTTTTACGCGGACCCATTGACTCTATTGGGTCCGTGTAAAACGTGCGCTCCCACAAACACTGACATGTCTCCGTGTTTGGCACACGGAGACACGGTCCTCAAAAAATCAATGACATCTGAACAGATGCATTGATTTTTATGGGTCTACGTGTGTCAGTGGCTCCGGTACGTGAGGAAACTGTCACCTCACGTACCGGAGCCACTGACGTGTGAAACCGGCCTGAAAGGAAGTCCACCTGTGTGCAATCTAAATGACACTTAGTCTGTCAGTATATACACTTTACCTTTTCTGAGAGGCTGCAACACCATAAAGCAAGAGCCACCACTAACCAAACGACACCATTAAGACCATGGAGATCTCCAAAAAAGTAAGGGAAAAAGTTGTCGGGAAATATAAGTTAGGGTTGGGTAATAAAAAAAATATCCCAATCTCTGATGATTAGTGTTGAGCATTCCGATACTGCAAATATCGGGTATCGGCCGATATTCGCTGTATCGGAATTCCGATACCGAGTTCCGATATTTTTGTGATATCGGAAATCGGAATCGGAAGTTCCTATAAGTTCCCAGGCGTGTGCCGTGCGCATTGTTCCCAGGGTCTGGAGGAGAGGAGACTCTCTTTCATTCCCTGGTATCCATATTCATGTAAAAAATAAAGAATAAAAAAAAAAAATATGGATATACTCACCCCTCCGACGGACCCTGGACCTCAGCGGTGCAACCGGCAGCCTCCGTTCCTAAGAATGCAGTGAGTGTAGGACCTGCGATGACGTCGCGGTCTTGTGATTGGTCATGTGACCACTCGTGTGACTGCGACGTCATCGAAGGTCCTTCACTCACTGCATTCTTAGGAACGGAGGCAGACGCTTGCACCGGTGAGAGCCAGGGTCCGTCGGAGGAGTGAGTATATCCATATTTTTTATTTTTATTCTTTATTTTTTACATGAATATGGATCCCAGGGCCTGAAGGAGAGTTTCCTCTCCTTCAGACCCTGGGAACCATCCAGGATAGCTTCCGATATTTGTGTCCCACTGACTTGTATTGGTATCGGGTATCGGTATCGGCGATATCCGATATTTTTTGGATATCGGCCGATCCAATCCGATACCGATACTTTTGAATATCGGAAGGTATCGCTCAACACTACTGATGATCCATTGGAGCACCATCAAATCCATTATCATCAAATGGAAAGAACATGGTACCACAAAAAACCTGCCAAGAGAGGCCGCCCACCAAAACTCTCAGCCGCAGCCAAGGAGGGCATTAATCAATGAGGCAGCACAGAGACCAAACATAATCCTGAAGGAGATGAGGAATTCTCAAGCAGAGACTGGAGTATCTGTCCATATGAATACAATAAGCCGTACACTCCATACAGGTGACCTTTATGGAAGAGTGGACAGAAAAAAGCCTTTATTTACACACAAAAAATGTGAGGCTCATTTTGAGCTTACCAAAAGACATGTGGGTGACTCCCCAAATGTATGGAGGAAAGTGCTGTGGTCAGAAGAAGCCAAAATTGAACATTTTGGCCACAAAGGTAAACGCTATCTCTGGCACCAAACTAATACAGCACATCATCCTAAGAACACAATTCCCACAGTGAAATGATTGAAAGTGACATTTTTTGAAAGCAATTAACTGATTACCACGATTACTTTTTGGATTGGTTCAAACAGAGTGATTCACATTTTGGTGAGTCAGAGAAACATTTTTTTTCACTGTCATCAGAGAACCGGGAGCATTTTTAAGTTGACTCAATAACTGGGTTGCAAATGAGGAGCTCATGAGACAGCATTTCCATGAATGTCTGTATTGAACCAATACTTACAGAAAAAACTTAGAAATGTCAATAACTAGAGAAGTTTGCAAATCTCTTAACACGTATATATATATATCTATATATATAATTGTCTAAGGGGTACTTCCGTCTTTCTGTCCGCAACTACCGTAACGGAAATTCTGCCTCGCTGATTGGTCTCACTAGCTGCCTGTCATGGCTGCCGCGACAAATCAGCGACGGGCACAGTCTGATTAGTCCCTCCCTACTCCCCTGCAGTTAGTGCCCGGCGCCCGCATACTCCCCTCCCTCTGCCTATGCAGCATCAATAGTAAAAAGATGTAATGTTAAAAATGCTAATAAAAACAAAAAACCTGCTATTCTCACCCTCCGTAGTCCGCCCAGGTGCGCGTGGCTGCCACCATCTTCTGTTCCCAGAGATGCATTGCGAAAATACCCAGAAGACTTAGCGGTCTCGCGAGACCGCTAAGTCATGTGGGTAATTTCGCTATGCATCCTGGGAACGGAAGAAGGTGGAAGCCGTGCGCGCATTGCCAGAGCTTCGCTGGATCCTGGTGGGTGAGTATATAACTATTTTTTATTTTAATTATTTTTTTAAACAGTGATATGGTGCCCACACTGCTATATACTACGTGGGCTGTGTTAGATACTATGTGGGCTGTGTTTTGTACTGCGTGGGCTGTGCTATATATTACGTGGCCAGTGTTATATACTGTGTGGCCTGTGTTATATACTGCTTGGCCTGTGTTATATACTACGTGGCCAGTGTTATATACTGCGTGGCTGCTATATACTGCGTGGGCTGTGTTATATACTGTTTGGGCTGTGTTATATACTGCGTGGCCACTGTTATATATTGTGTGGCCAGTATTAACGCATCGGGTATTCTACAATATGTATGTATGTATATAGCAGCCACATAGTATATAGCACAGGCCACGTACTGTTTGTCTGCTTTATACTACATGGCTCCTATATACTACATGGCCTGTGCTATATACTATGTGGATGCTATATACATACATACATACATATTCTAGAATACCCGATGCGTTAGAATTGGGCCACCATCTAGAATATATATATACTGTATATATATTGTGGTAGACTCACTCACTCGGCTGCTCAAATAGGAAGACACGGGAATGTTTCTCGTTTTGAATCTTTTGCTGATTTATTAAAAAGTACGGAATAAACCAGTGCAAAGTTCATCAAAATAAACACAGTCTTTCTGGCATAACAAGAAAACAAAAGATAACATATAGCACAGTCTATGTGGTACAACATCAGAGAGTTCAACTCAGTCTAGCACAAATAAAGCTCTGGAGCTTTTGTGTCTAGGCACACCGAACATTGAATGATTCAGAAAGCTGACTGTTTACCTTTAATCCCTACACTGAGGTGGAGATATGATGAACAGCCTTCCACCCCCTCTCAGCTGTTGACAATAAAACCTAGCCCTTAAAATGGCCAACTAACCACTTTCAGCACTTAGTATGATGGAGCATTTTCCCTAGGTTCATATCACTGAAGTTAACAACCTCAGTGATAGATATCTTCCATCCAGTACTTTACCAGTGACTTTGTCACAATATATTTATTATACAGGGCGGGCCATTTATATGAATACACCTAAATAAAATGGGAATGGTTGGTGATGTCAACTTCCTGTTTGTGGCACATTAGTATATGGGAGGGGGAGAACTTTTCAAGATGGGTGGTGACCATGGTGGCCATTTTGAAGTCGGCCATTTTGGATCCAACTTTATTTTTTCCAATGGGAAGATGGTCATGTGACACATTAAATTTATTGAGAATTTCACAAGAAAAACAATGGTGTGCTTGGTTTTAACATAACTTTATCCTTTCATGAGTTATTTACAAGTTTATGACCACTTATAAAATGTGTTCAAAGAGCTGCCTATTGTGTTGGATTGTCAATGCAACCCTCTTCTCCCACTTTTGACACACTGATAGCAACACCACAGAAGAAATGCTAGCATAGGCTACCAGTATCCATTGTTTCAGATGCTGCACATCTCGTATCTTCACAGCATAGACAATTGCCTTCAGATGACCCCAGCTGTTGTGAATTTACCTTTTGGCTCCCTCTAGTGGCTACTAGTGATTTTACTCTGGGTATGTCTATCATCCCTTGTATGCTCACCTGGGTCGTTAGGTCAGGGGTGTTGCTATATAAGCTCCCTGGACCTTCAGTTCAATGCTTGGCAACATTGATATCAGAGCTAATCTGTAGTGCTCTTGTCTACTGATCCTGGTTCCTGCGTGATTAAGCTAAGTCCGCTTTCTTGCTTTTTGCTATTTGTTTTTGTTTGCATTTTTGTCCAGTTTGTTCATTATCTGTATCCCTTCCTTGCTGGAAGCTCTAGGGAGGCTGGAGTTCTCCCCCCGGGCCGTTAGACGGTTCGGGGGTTCTTGAATCTCCAGTGTGGAATTTTGTTAGGGTTTTTGTTGACCATATAAGTTATCTTACTACATTCTGCTATTAGTAAGCGGGCCTCTCTTTGCTAAACCTAGTTCATCTCTGTGTTTGTCATTTCCTCTTACCTCACCGTTATTATTTGTGGGGGGCTTGTATCCTACTTTTGGGGTCTATTCTCTGGAGGCAAGAGAGGTCTTTGTTTTCCTCTTCTAGGGGTAGTTAGTCCTCCGGCTGGCGCGAGACATCTAGCGACCAACGTAGGCATGTTCCCCGGCTACTTCTAGTGTTGGCGTTAGGAGTAGATATATGGTCAACCCAGTTACCACTGCCCTATGAGCTGGATTTTTGTACTTCGCAGACTTGCTGATATCTCTGAGACCCTCGCCATTGGGGTCATAACAGTTTGCCAGGCCCGTATTAAATGTTAAATGCATTGCAGAAGCGGGATTATAAGAAAGAAAGTTCTGAGTTTTTTTTTCTCTTTCTCATTTTTTTTTTCTTTTCCCCTTTAACTCTGAGTGGCTTGTGTTTGCTGCAGACATGAATGTCCAGACCTTGATTACAAGTGTGGACCAGCTTGCTGCTCGTGTGCAGGGCATACAAGATTATGTTATCAGAAATCCTATGTCAGAACCTAAGATACCGATTCCTGAACCATTTTCCGGAGACCGATTTAAATTTAGAAATTTCAGGAATAATTGTAAATTGTTTTTGTCCCTGAGACCCTGTTCATCTGGAGACTCCGCTCAGCAAGTAAAAATTGTTATTTCTTTTTTACGGGGCGACCCTCAGGATTGGGCCTTCTCGCTGGCGCCAGGAGATCCGGCATTGGCTGACATTGATGCGTTTTTTCTGGCGCTCGGTTTGCTTTATGAGGAACCCAATCTTGAGATTCAGGCAGAAAAAGCCTTGCTGGCGATGTCTCAGGGCCAGGACGAGGCCGAAGTGTATTGCCAAAAATTTCGGAAATGGTCCGTGCTGACCCAGTGGAACGAGTGTGCATTGGCTGCAAATTTTAGAAATGGCCTTTCTGAAGCCATTAAGAATGTGATGGTGGGTTTTCCCATTCCCACAGGTCTGAATGATTCTATGGCCCTGGCTATTCAAATCGACCGGCGGTTGCGGGAGCGCAAAACCGCAAATCCTCTCATGGTGTTGTCTGAACAGGCACCTGATTTAATGCAATGTGATAGAATCCTGACTAGAAATGAGCGGAAAATTCATAGACGCCAGAATGGCTTGTGTTACTACTGTGGTGATTCTACACATGTTATCTCAGCATGCTCTAAACGTCTTACTAAGGTTGTTAGTCCGGTCGCCATTGGTAATTTGCAACCTAAATTTATTCTATCTGTAACTTTGATTTGCTCACTGTCATCGTATCCTGTCATGGCGTTTGTGGACTCAGGTGCTGCCCTGAGCCTTATGGATCTGTCATTTGCCAAGCGCTGCGGATTTGTGCTTGAGCCATTGGAAAATCCTATCCCTCTTAGGGGCATTGACTCTACGCCATTGGCAAAAAATAAACCGCAGTTTTGGACACAGGTTACCATGTGCATGACTCCCGAACATCGGGAGGTAATACGTTTTCTTGTTCTACATAAAATGCATGATTTGGTTGTTTTGGGTTTGCCATGGTTACAGACCCATAATCCAGTCTTGGACTGGAAGGCTATGTCAGTGTCAAGCTGGGGCTGCCATGGAATTCATGGAGATTCCCTGCCCTTGTCTATTGCATCTTCTACGCCTTCGGAAGTTCCGGCGTATTTGTCTGATTATCAGGATGTCTTCAGCGAGTCTAAGTCCAGTGCACTGCCTCCTCATAGGGAATGTGACTGTGCAATAGATTTGATTCCTGGCAGTAAGTTTCCTAAGGGGAGACTGTTTAATCTGTCGGTACCTGAACATACCGCGATGCGTTCATATATCAAGGAGTCTCTTGAGAAGGGGCATATCCGTCCTTCTTCTTCCCCTCTTGGTGCGGGATTCTTTTTTGTGGCCAAAAAGGACGGATCTTTGAGGCCTTGTATTGACTATCGGCTTTTAAATAAGATCACTGTCAAATTTCAGTATCCTTTGCCGCTGTTGTCAGATTTGTTTGCCCGGATTAAAGGTGCCAAGTGGTTCACCAAGATAGACCTTCGTGGTGCGTACAACCTTGTGCGCATTAGGCAGGGCGATGAATGGAAGACCGCATTCAATACGCCCGAAGGTCATTTTGAGTACTTGGTGATGCCATTTGGGCTCTCTAATGCACCTTCAGTTTTTCAGTCCTTCATGCATGACATTTTCCGGAAGTATCTGGATAAATTTTTGATTGTTTATCTGGATGATATTCTGTTTTTTTCTGATGATTGGGACTCGCATGTGGAGCAGGTCAGGATGGTTTTTGAGATTCTGCGTGAAAATTCTTTGTTTGTAAAAGGCTCAAAGTGTCTCTTTGGTGTACAGAAGGTTCCCTTTTTGGGGTTCATTTTTTCCCCTTCTGCAGTGGAGATGGATCCAGTCAAGGTCCGAGCTATTCATGATTGGACTCAACCCTCGTCAGTTAAGAGTCTTCAGAAGTTCTTGGGTTTTGCTAACTTCTACCGTCGTTTTATCGCAAATTTCTCTAGCGTTGTTAAACCGCTGACGGATATGACCAAGAAAGGCTCTGATGTAGCTAACTGGGCTCCTGCTGCCGTGGAGGCTTTCCAGGAGTTGAAACGCCGGTTTACTTCGGAGCCTGTTTTGTGCCAGCCTGACGTCTCACTTCCCTTTCAGGTTGAGGTGGATGCTTCGGAGATTGGGGCAGGGGCCGTTTTGTCGCAGAGAGGCCCTGGTTGCTCTACTATGAGACCTTGTGCCTTTTTCTCTAGGAAATTTTCGCCGGCAGAGCGAAATTATGATGTGGGCAATCGGGAGTTGTTGGCCATGAAGTGGGCATTTGAGGAGTGGCGTCATTGGCTCGAGGGTGCTAAGCATCATGTGGTGGTCTTGACTGATCACAAAAATTTTATGTATCTCGAGTCTGCTAAACGCCTGAATCCTAGACAGGCCCGCTGGTCATTGTTTTTCTCCCGTTTTGACTTTGTCGTCTTGTATTTACCAGGTTCTAAGAATGTGAAGGCCGATGCTCTGTCTAGGAGCTTTGTGCCTGATGCTCCTGGAGTCGCTGAACCTGAGGGTATTCTTAAGGAAGGAGTTATCTTGTCAGCTATTTCTCCAGATCTGCGTCGTGTGTTGCAGAGATTTCAGGCTGGTAGGCCTGACTCTTGTCCACCTGACAGATTGTTTGTGCCTGCTAAATGGACCAGCAGAGTCATTTCCGAGGTTCATTCCTCAGTGTTGGCAGGGCACCCGGGAATTTTTGGCACCAGAGATCTGGTGGCCAGGTCCTTTTGGTGGCCTTCCTTGTCAAGGGATGTGCGGTCATTTGTTCAGTCCTGTGGTACTTGTGCTCGAGCTAAGCCTTGCTGTTCTCGTGCCAGCGGGTTGCTCTTGCCCTTGCCTGTCCCGAAGAGACCTTGGACACACATCTCTATGGATTTCATTTCGGATCTTCCGGTGTCTAAGGGCATGTCTGTCATCTGGGTGATATGTGATCGTTTCTCCAAGATGGTCCATCTGGTTCCTTTGCCTAAGCTGCCTTCCTCTTCTGATCTGGTTCCTGTGTTCTTCCAGAACGTGGTTCGTTTGCACGGCATTCCTGAGAATATTGTGTCGGACAGAGGATCCCAGTTTGTTTCCAGGTTCTGGCGATCCTTTTGTGGTAGGATGGGCATTGATTTGTCGTTTTCCTCCGCTTTTCATCCACAGACTAACGGACAAACGGAACGAACTAATCAGACTCTGGAGGCGTATTTGAGGTGTTTTGTCTCTTCTGATCAGGATGATTGGGTGACCTTCTTGCCGTTGGCTGAATTTGCCCTTAATAATCGGGCTAGTTCTGCCACCTTGGTTTCGCCATTTTTCTGCAACTCCGGTTTCCATCCTCGTTTTTCCTCGGGACATGTGGAGCCTTCTGACTGTCCTGGAGTGGATTCTGTGGTGGATAGGTTGCAGCGGATCTGGAATCATGTGGTGGACAACTTGAAGTTGTCACAGGAGAAGGCTCAGCGTTTTGCCAACCGCCGCCGCGGTGTGGGTCCCCGACTTCGTGTTGGGAATTTGGTATGGCTGTCTTCTCGATTTGTTCCTATGAAGGTCTCCTCTCCCAAATTTAAGCCTCGATTCATTGGTCCTTACAGGATATTGGAGATCCTTAATCCTGTGTCCTTTCGCCTGGATCTTCCGGTGTCGTTTGCCATTCACAACGTATTTCATAGGTCCTTGTTGCGGCGGTACGTTGTGCCTGTGGTTCCTTCTGCTGAGCCTCCTGCTCCGGTGTTGGTTGAGGGCGAGTTGGAGTACGTGGTGGAGAAGATCTTAGATTCTCGTCTCTCCAGGCGGAGGCTTCAGTACCTGGTCAAGTGGAAGGGCTATGGTCAGGAGGATAATTCCTGGGTGGTCGCCTCTGATGTGCATGCGGCCGATTTAGTTCGTGCCTTTCACGCCGCTCATCCTGATCGCCCTGGTGGTCTTGGTGAGGGTTCGGTGACCCCTCACTAAGGGGGGGGGTACTGTTGTGAATTTACCTTTTGGCTCCCTCTAGTGGCTACTAGTGATTTTACTCTGGGTATGTCTATCATCCCTTGTATGCTCACCTGGGTCGTTAGGTCAGGGGTGTTGCTATATAAGCTCCCTGGACCTTCAGTTCAATGCCTGGCAACGTTGATATCAGAGCTAATCTGTAGTGCTCTTGTCTACTGATCCTGGTTCCTGCGTGATTAAGCTAAGTCTGCTTTCTTGCTTTTTGCTATTTGTTTTTGTTTGCATTTTTGTCCAGCTTGTTCATTATCTGTATCCTTTCCTTGCTGGAAGCTCTAGGGAGGCTGGAGTTCTCCCCCCGGGCCGTTAGACGGTTCGGGGGTTCTTGAATCTCCAGTGTGGAATTTTGTTAGGGTTTTTGTTGACCATATAAGTTATCTTACTACATTCTGCTATTAGTAAGCGGGCCTCTCTTTGCTAAACCTAGTTCATCTCTGTGTTTGTCATTTCCTCTTACCTCACCGTTATTATTTGTGGGGGGCTTGTATCCTACTTTTGGGGTCTATTCTCTGGAGGCAAGAGAGGTCTTTGTTTTCCTCTTCTAGGAGTAGTTAGTCCTCCGGCTGGCGCGAGACATCTAGCGACCAACGTAGGCATGTTCCCCGGCTACTTCTAGTGTTGGCGTTAGGAGTAGATATATGGTCAACCCAGTTACCACTGCCCTATGAGCTGGATTTTTGTACTTCGCAGACTTGCTGATATCTCTGAGACCCTCGTTATTGGGGTCATAACACCCAGCATCTGAAACAACAGATACTGGAAGCCTGTGCTAGCATTTCTTCTGCAGTGTTGCTATCAGTGTGTCAAGAGTGGGAGAAGAGGGTTGCATTGACAATCCAACACAATGGGCAGCACTTTGAACACATTTTATAAGTGGTCATAAACTTGTCAATTATTGACATTTTAGTCCCCATAACGAGCTGGAATTTGGCCTTTGGTGCTACGGGTAGACCTACGCAGTACAGGGATTGCTAGTGACCTAATGGGGTTCATTGTCCTTGCTATTACTGGGGTAGTTTACTCTCTTACTGCTACACTTCTGGTGAGTCTACTTAGCGCTGGTATACTGGACCTTCAGGGACTACTTCTACTCACTGTAGGCATGGCAGATTCACTGATAGCAGAGGGTGGATTTTCTGGTTCCACTGCTGGTGTGACATTTTAGTGAGGTATTTTCTGCGGTTAGGACTCCCATGTCTAGATCAACTGGTAGTTTACTAGATCTTCCTCTCATCAGGTATGCTGGAGTGCAGTTGGTGGAGTTCACTGGTATGTGGTTGTACAAATCTACCAAGTCTGGTAACTTTTCTGGCCATAAGTTTCTTTCATGTAAAGGCAGGGTCTTCAGTAAGTCAATCACTACTTGGTTCATCTTTTCACACATTCCGTTGGTTTGCGGGTGGTACGGTGTTGTTCTGATCTTTTTGCATTCGTACAGGTTGCAGAATTCTTGAAACACTTCCGCTTCAAAGGCTGGTCCTTGGTCACTAAGTACCTTCTCAGGATATCCATGTGGTCTACAGACGTGCTGTTGGAAGGCTTTGGCTGCCATCTTTGCTGTCTGGTCCTTGACAGGTACAACTACCAGGAATCTGGAGTAATGATCCACAATATAATGATCCACAATAGTCAAAGGGTAGACATAGCCTGACCAGCTTGGAGTTAGCTTCACGTGGTCTAAGGCCACCAGTTCAAGTGGCCGTTTGGTGACTATGGGCTGTAGGGGAGCCCTCTGGCTGTCACGGTCCTTTCTGCGCAGGTTACATGGGCCACACTCTCGGCTCCACTTTTCGAAGGCTTTTCTCATGCCAATCCAGTAAAACCTTCCACATAACAGGATCTCTAACTTCATCCATCTGAAGTGTCCTGCTCCATCGTGGTATGCTTCCAAAACCATTGGCGCATCTTGTCTTGGGACCACTATCTACCAGACTAACTCATGAGTTCATGGGTCGATTTTTCTCTGACACAGCTTACCATCATGGATAAATAATTTGCCTTTCTCCTTCCACAGTTGTTGCATCTCTTTTGGATCATCTGGACCAGGGTGTGAATCTGCCTGCGTCAGCAGCTCTTTCACCAGATGGACTGTGGGGTCACTGTCCTGGGTCTCTGCCCATCCATGGTGGGGCAATGGGCTCAGTGTGGCTTCTTGTGTGTTACTGCGCCTGTTCCTCACATAATGAGAGTACTGAGTTGCTCCAGGGTCATGGAAAGCTGGTAACTCTACATCTTCCAGTACCTCTGGATCCTCTTCCACCTCTGGTAAGTTGGGCATCCTGGATAACGTGTTGGCATGCTTGTGCCCTGCACGGTACTTGATGGTGAATTCATAGTTAGACAACCGGCCATCCATCGCTGCTCCAAGGCACCTAGTTTTGCTGTCCTCCAGGTGAGTCAGCGGATTGTTGTCCGTGTAAACTGTGAATCTTGCTGAGGCCAGATAGTGCTTGAACTTCTCTGTTAATGCCCAGATGATGGCGAGGAACTCCAGCTTAAAGGAACTATAATTTTGGGGGTTCCTTTCTGTAGGGTGAAGTGTCATGATTCTCAATGGCGAGAGAACATAGCCCAGCATATATGAGAACTAGCTCTTGGAAGATGGAAACTATACTGACCATGAACTAAACCTGCCGCACAACTAGAAGTGGCCGGGTAGCATGCCTACGTTTTTTTATCCCTAGATGCCCAGCGCCAGCCGGAGAACTACCTAATCCTAGCAGAGGAAAAGACAGTCCTGGCTCACCTCTAGAGAAATTTTCCCAAAAGGCAGACAGAGGCCCCCACATATATTGGCGGTGATTTAAGATGAAATGACAAACGTAGTATGAAAATAGGTTTAGCAAAATCGAGGTCCGCTTACTAGATAGCATGAAGACAGAAAGGGCACTTTCATGGTCAGCAGAAAACCATCAAAACACCATCCAGAAATTACTTTAAGACTCTAGCATTAACTCATAACACCAGAGTGGCAATTTCCGCTCACAAGAGCTTTCCAGACACAGTAACGAAACAGCAGCTGTGAACAGGAACAAAATGCAAAAACACACAAGGACAAAAGTCCAACTTAGCTGGGAGTTGTCTAGTAGCAGGAACATGCACAGAAAGGCTACTGATTACATTGCTGACCGGCATGAAACTGACAGAGGAGCAAGGTTATATAGCGACTCCCACATCCTGATAGGAGCAGGTGAACAGAGGGGATGATGCGCACAAGTTAAATTCCACAAGTGGCCACCGGGGGAGCCCAGAATCCAATTTCACAACAGTACCCCCCCCCTCAAGGAGGGGGCACCGAACCCTCACCAGAACCACCAGGGCGATCAGGATGAGCCCTATGAAAGGCACGGACAAGATCGGAGGCATGAACATCAGAGGCAGTGACCCAAGAATTATCCTCCTGACCGTATCCCTTCCATTTGACCAGATACTGGAGTTTCCGTCTGGAAACACGAGAGTCCAAGATCTTTTCCACAACGTACTCCAACTCACCCTCAACCAACACCGGAGCAGGAGGCTCAACGGAAGGCACAGCTGGTACCTCATACCTGCGCAACAATGACCGATGAAAAACATTATGAATCGAAAAGGATGCAGGGAGGTCCAAACGGAAGGACACAGGGTTAAGAATCTCCAATATCTTGTACGGGCCGATGAACCGAGGCTTAAACTTAGGAGAAGAAACCCTCATAGGGACAAAACGAGAAGACAACCACACCAAGTCCCCAACACAAAGCCGAGGACCAACACGACGACGGCGGTTGGCAAAAAGCTGAGTCTTCTCCTGGGACAACTTCAAATTGTCCACCACCTGCCCCCAAATCTGATGCAACCTCTCCACCACAGCATCCACTCCAGGACAATCCGAAGATTCCACTTGACCGGAGGAAAATCGAGGATGAAACCCCGAATTACAGAAAAACGGGGACACCAAGGTGGCAGAGCTGGCCCGATTATTGAGGGCGAACTCCGCCAAAGGCAAAAAAGCAACCCAATCATCCTGATCCGCAGACACAAAACACCTCAAATATGTCTCCAAGGTCTGATTAGTCCGCTCGGTCTGGCCATTAGTCTGAGGATGGAAAGCAGACGAAAAAGACAAATCTATGCCCATCCTAGCACAGAATGCCCGCCAAAATCTAGACACGAATTGGGTCCCTCTGTCAGAAACGATATTCTCCGGAATACCATGCAAACGAACAACATTTTGAAAAAACAGAGGAACCAACTCGGAAGAAGAAGGCAACTTAGGCAAGGGAACCAGATGGACCATCTTAGAGAAACGGTCACACACCACCCAGATGACAGACATCTTCTGAGAAACAGGCAGATCCGAAATAAAATCCATCGAAATGTGCGTCCAAGGCCTCTTCGGGATAGGCAAGGGTAACAACAATCCACTAGCCCGAGAACAACAAGGCTTGGCCCGAGCACAAACGTCACAAGACTGCACAAAGCCTCGCACATCTAGTGACAGGGAAGGCCACCAGAAGGACCTTGCCACCAAATCCCTGGTACCAAAGATTCCAGGATGACCTGCCAACGCAGAAGAATGAACCTCAGAGATGACTCTACTGGTCCAATCATCAGGAACAAACAGTCTACCAGGTGGGCAACGATCAGGTCTATCCGCCTGAAACTCCTGCAAGGCCCGCCGCAGGTCTGGAGAAACGGCAGACAATATCACTCCATCTTTAAGGATACCTGTGGGCTCAGAATTACCAGGGGAGTCAGGCTCAAAACTCCTAGAAAGGGCATCCGCCTTAACATTCTTAGAACCCGGTAGGTAAGACACCACAAAATTAAACCGAGAGAAAAACAACGACCAGCGCGCTTGTCTAGGATTCAGGCGCCTGGCAGACTCAAGGTAAATTAAATTTTTGTGGTCAGTCAATACCACCACCTGATGTCTGGCCCCCTCAAGCCAGTGACGCCACTCCTCAAAAGCCCACTTCATGGCCAAAAGCTCCCGATTCCCAATATCATAATTCCGCTCGGCGGGCGAAAATTTACGGGAAAAAAAAGCACAAGGTCTCATCACGGAGCAGTCGGAACTTCTCTGCGACAACACCGCCCCATGGTGCACAGGTTTGCGCTCCCGCAGACGCCTATCGATCTGAATAGCCATCGTCATGGACTCATTCAGACTCGCAGGCACAGGGAACCCCACCATAACATCCTTAATGGCATCAGAGAGACCTTCTCTGAAAATCGCCGCCAGGGCGCACTCATTCCACTGAGTAAGCACAGACCATTTGCGGAATTTTTGGCAGTATATTTCAGCTTCATCTTGCCCCTGAGACAAGGACATCAAGGCCTTTTCCGCCTGAAGCTCTAAATGAGGTTCCTCATAAAGCAACCCCAAGGCCAGAAAAAACGCATCCACATTGAGCAACGCAGGATCCCCTGGTGCCAATGCAAAAGCCCAGTCTTGAGGGTCGCCCCGGAGCAAGGAAATTACAATCCTGACCTGCTGTGCAGGGTCTCCAGCAGAGCGAGACTTCAGGGACAAAAACAATTTGCAATTATTTGTAAAATTTTGAAAGTGAGATCTATTCCCCGAGAAGAATTCAGGCAAAGGAATTCTAGGCTCAGACATAGGTGCATGAACAACAAAATCTTGCAAATTTTGTACCTTTGTGGCGAGATTATTCAAACCTGTAGCTACACTCTGAAGATCCATTTGAAACAGGTGAACACAGAGCCATTCAAGGATTAGAAGGAGAGGAAGAGAGGAAGGCTGCAGTATAGGCAGACTAGCAAGTGATTCAATTAAGAGCACACTCAGAACTAGAGGGAAAAAAAAAAAAAAAATTGTAGCAGACTTCTTTTTTCTCTCCTTTCTCAGCCAGTAATTTAACCCTTTTTTCGGCCGGTCAAACTGTCATGATTCTCAATGGCGAGAGAACATAGCCCAGCATATATGAGAACTAGCTCTTGGAAGATGGAAACTATACTGACCATGAACTAAACCTGCCGCACAACTAGAAGTGGCCGGGTAGCATGCCTACGTTTTTTTATCCCTAGATGCCCAGCGCCAGCCGGAGAACTACCTAATCCTAGCAGAGGAAAAGACAGTCCTGGCTCACCTCTAGAGAAATTTTCCCAAAAGGCAGACAGAGGCCCCCACATATATTGGCGGTGATTTAAGATGAAATGACAAACGTAGTATGAAAATAGGTTTAGCAAAATCGAGGTCCGCTTACTAGATAGCATGAAGACAGAAAGGGCACTTTCATGGTCAGCAGAAAACCATCAAAACACCATCCAGAAATTACTTTAAGACTCTAGCATTAACTCATAACACCAGAGTGGCAATTTCCGCTCACAAGAGCTTTCCAGACACAGTAACGAAACAGCAGCTGTGAACAGGAACAAAATGCAAAAACACACAAGGACAAAAGTCCAACTTAGCTGGGAGTTGTCTAGTAGCAGGAACATGCACAGAAAGGCTACTGATTACATTGCTGACCGGCATGAAACTGACAGAGGAGCAAGGTTATATAGCGACTCCCACATCCTGATAGGAGCAGGTGAACAGAGGGGATGATGCGCACAAGTTAAATTCCACAAGTGGCCACCGGGGGAGCCCAGAATCCAATTTCACAACAGTGAAGCTTCCTGCTGGCGTAAGCAATTACCCTTTCCTTGCGTTTCTGTACCTGGGACAGTACTGCTCCCAATCCCATGTTGCTGGCATCCGTGTACAGCACAAATGGTTGGTAATATTCTGGGTAGGCCAGTACCTCATCTCCCGTGAGAGCCAACTTCAACCGAATGAAGGATCCTTCCAGCCTGTTGTTCCAATCAAACGGGGTATTCTTACCCTTGTTTTTCTTAGATTGGCCCACTAACAGGTCTTGCAGTGGTGTGGCTATCTTGGTGAAGTCTTTAATAAATTTTCTGCAGCAGCCTACCAACCCGAGGAACTGTCGGACTCCATAGATGTTACTGGGTTTCAGTCAGTTCTTTATCGCAGTGACCTTGTCAGGGTCTGGTGCCACTCCTTCAGAGCTTACCACATGGCCCAGGTACTGCACTTTGGGTTTCAACAGGTGACATTTAGATGGTTTTACCTTCAAGCCAAAGTTGGATAGGGCTTCAAACACCTCGGCCAGGTGCTTCAGGTGGTCCTCATAAGTTTTGGAGAAGACTATGACATCGTCCAGGTACAACAAGACAGTTTCGAAGTTCTTGGGCCTGAGAAAGCACTCCATCATTCTCTGAAATGTTCCTGGGGCGTTGCACAGTCCAAACGGCATGTAATTAAATTCAGCGAGACCCATTGGTGTTGTGAAGGCCGTCTTTTCCTTATCTGCCTCTGCTACGGGGACCTGCCAGTACCCACTGGTGAAATCCAAGGTGGAAAAGTAGTTAGCAGATTTTAGGGCAGCCAATGACTCTTCTATTCTAGGCAATGGGTATGCATCCTTGTGTGTAATGCGGTTTATCTGCCTATAATCTTCACACATTCTCATGGTGCCGTCCTTTTTCCTGACGAGGACTAATGAAGCTGCCCAGGGGCTACAACTATCTCTGATTACCCCAGCCTCCTTCATCTCTCGCAACATACTTTTGGCACATTGGTAATGAGCTGGAGGTACAGGCCGGTACCTCTCCTTAATGGGTGGATGACTTCCCGTGTGGATATGATGTTGTACCCCTTTAACCTGCCCAAAATCGAGTGGGTGTTTACTGAATACCCGTTCATACTCATGGACTACCCGGTAAGCCCCTTGTTTCTGGTGTGATGGTGTAGAGTCAGTGCCCACATGTAATTTCTGACACCAATTTTCCATTTGTCCTTCAGAGCCATTGTCCTCCGCCTGGTTGGATGGGACCAAGGGTTCTGTTGTCTGTATTACATTGTTATCAACAGTAAATAGTTTGGCAAGTGTGGCATATCGGGTTAAGTGAACCTTCTTGTCTCCACAGTTAAGAACACGTACTGGTTCCCTCCCCTTGCGGACTTCAACCACCACTCTGGCTGTCAGGATTGTGGGCCTACTATCTGAATACACAAGTTCTACCAGGGCCTGGTAGTCTTTACATCTGAGGCCTATTGCTGCCCAAACACATATATCAACATTTCACTCTTGGGGGGTATTGCAATGGGGATCGGGTCACTCACTGTGACATGTCCAATTTCTCCACCAGACAGATCTACCTGTTGTCTCTACACCAAGGCTCTGATTTCCTTTTGCAGGACTCTCTGCTCACTGAAACCAGCAGTTTCAGCCACCTGTTGTAACAGGACAATAACCTCACCAAGACAATTTTCAATAACATTAGTACCAATGGTTATCATAGGGTTACATTCCCGTCGGTCAATATCAACAATCGCCATTCCTTTGGCCTTGAATTTTACCCGCCCCACCTCGTTGTATCCCACCTGTGGCAAAGGCTGACCATTACTGGCTACTATTGTTAGATCACTATCTGGACCACGGGTAATATCTGTGTCAGCCCAATAAAGCTTATAAAGAATGTAAGGCATAGTTGTAACCTGAGAACCGGTGTCCAACAAAGCGTTCATAGGGATGCCGTCGATCACAATGGGGAGAACTGGTCGTCCTCCGACGTACTTGGCTCACCAGTTGTGTGGGCCTGGTCGTCCTATTCCTGGGGGTTGTCCCTCTGCCCCTGGGGTCGCTCATTTAAATGACAGTACCTTGCAATGTGTCCTGCCTGGTTGCAGTGGTGGCAGATGGATCGTCCATCCTGGTGATAGCGGTCGTCGTCTCTCCCTCTGGTCAGCGGGATCCTCTTCTGTCGTCACCAGGGGACATCCTCCGGTCTGGAAGCCAGATTGATCTTCTCCTTAGGGGATTCCTGTAAAGACTGTATGGTCTGTTGGCTAATGCAGCAACACTTATGGTCAGCTCTTGCACCTGGAGGTGTATCCTGTGGAAGAATCATCGTCTAGGACCTGTGCATCAGCCTCAACAGGAACCTGTGGATATGGTGCCACCTCCTGGTGGTACATGAGGGCTGGATGCTTAGGGGCACTGTGCGGCTGGGCTGAGGTTCGTGCAGCACCCGGATGGCTCTGTCCTTAAATTGTGCAAAGTCCAGGTCAGGGTTTTGCAAGGCCAGGATGCATAGCTGAGTCCTGTGGGTGCTGGACAGGAGTCTCTCAATGAACTGCTCTTTTAAGAGTCTATCTTCATCCTGTTTGCTGCTAGGGTCAACCTGTTTTATGGCCCGTAGTGCCACTTGCAAATTAATGGCATAGTCCCGTATGCTGTCTTGTGCTCTCTGCCTACACACGAAGAACTTCATTTTGATTTCTGCAGCAGTGCGGGTGTCAAAGGTGACTTTGAGTTTAGCAATGACCTGTCGCACAGTCCTTTTTTCCACATCTGGCCAAGATTTTACCTCCCTTAGGGCCGCACCAATCAGTTGGCCAGTTAAGATGTAAATTTTCTGATACTCTGTCAGGGGATAAACTTGAAATAGGCTACAGAGCCTTTCTTAAAGTCATTTAATGTATGGGACTCTCCGGAATACTGTGGAAGCCAAGCCACTCCTGGTATATACAGCAAGGAGATGGGCATGATGGGCGCTGTAGCTGTGGCGGTGCCCGGCTGGCTTTTTGGAGCTGCGGGCATTGCAGGGTCTGGTAGCTGTATAGGGCCTGCGGCTGCATCCACTGCGGGCCCTGGGGGCATCACTGGACCGGCGGGTGCATCCGCTGCAGGGCCTGGGGGTACTATGGGTCCTGCGGCTGCGACTGCCGCCAATCATCCTCCCGGGTCAGACATGGCTCTACCCCTTTTGCTAACCTGGTAAAAGCCGGGGTCTTCTCTCCGGAGTCTGCAGCGGTTCCTCTGGTGCTCCGTCCAGCACTTTGTGGCGCCCTCACTTCTGGCTTCATTGTACGGCGTCTTCACTTCACTTTTCCGAAACCTAAAAGATCTGGAAAAGATTTGTATAGATGAGTGTTATGATCCTGGTGGTAGGATCTCAAACTGACCTGACACATATACCCTGAATATATAGGACAAGTTCTGGGGATGTGGAAGCTATACTGACCGCAATCCTGATCCTATCCAAACACACTAAAGGCAGCTGTGGAGCGTTACTTGAAAACATAGACGCCTCGTCACAGCCTGACAAACTGACTACCCCTAGAGAGAAAGCAAAGACCTCACTTGCCTCAGAGAAATATCCCCAAAGTTTTAGATAGCCCCCCACAAATAATAACGGTGAGTCAAGGGGAAAACACAAACGTAGAGATGAAACAGGTTTAGCAAATGAGGCCCGCTAATACTAGATAGGCGGATAAAGATAGGTGTCTGTGCGGTCAGTACAAAAACTATCAAAAGTAAACCACGCAGAGAATACAAGAACCCCCACACCGACTCACGATGTGAGGGGCGCACTCTGCACCCCAGAACTAACCAGCAAGCAAAAAATCACATGAAAGCAAGCTGGGCTGAACTGATAATATAATGAGAAACGTTTTCAAGGAAATAATGAGAAACTGAACAAGCAAACTTAGCTTCTCATAGCAGGAGACTGGTCACAAGGAATATTCAGGAGAGCACAGGATCAGGACTGAATACACCGACAGCAGGCGACAAGTAAAGGTCCAGGTGAGTTAAATAGGCCCAGCCTAGCAGGAGATGAAACAGCTGAGCCCAGCCATATCGCTAAAGGCCACCAGAGGGAGCCCAAGAACAAACTCACACAGTACCACTCATGACCACAGGAGGGAGCCCAAGAACGGAATTCACAACAGATGAGTGTGCCAAAATCCTTGCTGCAGTGTTTGCAAACTTGGTTAAGAACTACAGGAAAATATGTTGTTTGGGGTTTTCCATTACTTTTTAAGGCCACCAAATCTGCAATAGGAGACCCAACTACTATTCGTTATGATTTGCTTATATAGCACCACCATATTCTGCAGGAATTTACAGACATCATCATCACTGTGCCCATTGGGGCTCACAATGTATATTCCTATCAGTATGTCTTTGGAGTGTGGAAGGAAACTGGAGAACCCAAAGGAAACCCACACAAACACGGGGAGAACATACAGATGTTGTCCTTGGTTGGATTTGAACTCAAGACTATCATGTGTACTTTGCAATACTAGTCTTTTCGTGTGAAGCAGAGAGACGTGTTTTTGTTTTTTTGTTTTGGTTGTGTAATTTTGATTTCCGAAAGTAAAACTTTTGATGTTGTGAGTAGTGATGAGCGAATATACTCGTTACTCGAGATTTGCCGAGTACGCTCGGGTGACCTCCGAGTATTTTTAGTGCTCGGAGATTTAGTTTTCCTCACCTCAGCTGAATGATTTACATCTGTTAGCCAGCGTGATTACATGTGGGGATTCCCTAGCAACCAGGCAACCCCCACATGTACTTATGCTGGCTAACAGATGTAAATCATTCAGCTACGGCGATGAAAACTAAATCTCCGAGCACTAAAAAATACTCGAAGGACACCCGAGCGTGCTCGGGAAATCTTGAGTGATGAGTATATTCGCTCATCACTAGCTGTGAGTACAACCTCATGGAGCTAGGCTTCAATATCAAGCATAGTGCCATAGCACTCCTGTGAGTTTTTATCTCTTCATTCTGATAAGAGGTGACATTTGCAGTAATTTTACCCTCACTGATTGAACATTGATTTCTAATCTTAATGTTAGGTCATCAATATTTTTTTCTGGAAACACCCTTTAAATTCTAGATGTTTTTTCCTTGGTTCCAAGGGCATGATTCTGACATCTTGCTTTTTTGCAGTACTTGATATAAAACACTCATAAGGGAGTGGAGCCCATCAGGCAAATTCAGTCATTAGTAGGAAAATGAAGGCGCCGGATAGCACATGATGACATTTCCTCCTAGCACGAATACACCAGGTAACATACAGTGCTCCTAATAAAAACATGCTGCTCTTGATGTTATATTAAAGGTCTAACAAAATGAAAGTACTTGTGAGATGTAAACAGCCCACATCTGTATTTATTTATATGGAATATTGCAGGAAATCAATGCCAAGAAAACTGAAAACACAATTCAAAATAATAAAAAGGCATGCGGAATGTCATGAGAAATGTATATATAACATATAGTCCACTTCTCCTGCTTCCATTTATCATTTCACACAAAGAATCAAAGCCAACTGGTACAATGGGTAGTAATCCACTTGTGAAACCTTTCCTGTGGGAATCCTGTTCATTCCCATTGTTTAGTCTAGTCTATAACGGGAAAATGATCTGGCTTTGGTTATTCAGCTTTTTTTCATGGTAAAATGTGATTAGAATATATTACTATATATACATAGATAGTAAGCAAAACAACATGGATGAGGCATGTAGTATATGTGGTGAAATTAATGTAAAACGTACTAATACCTAACCAGTTCGGCTAAAACATATACCTGCCAGACTCTATGGAGCAAAAGAGACCATTCGGAAAATTACAAATGCCAAAAGGAAAGAAATCAAGCTGTGTGGTCATCACTCGTGCCATTCTTCTGAAGATAAGAATCCTTTATTGCATGTATGGTTAGGGTGAGGATCTGATGTT
Source organism: Ranitomeya variabilis (assembly GCF_051348905.1). Classification (NCBI taxonomy): domain Eukaryota; kingdom Metazoa; phylum Chordata; class Amphibia; order Anura; family Dendrobatidae; genus Ranitomeya; species Ranitomeya variabilis. Next base: position 73,242,218 of record NC_135232.1, read on the forward strand.
GTGGGTTGTAATTATCACCCAGGCAGGTTAGTGATGCAACTATTTCTTATTCCTTACATCTATGATTTTTTAGCAAATCCAGGTAGCTGGCCAAATTACATTGCCCCCAGTCCACAAGATCACCTCACTGGGGCCGGCCTTCCCACTGACCCTGTACCAGGTGATACTGTCTCCCAACTTCTGGCTGGCCAACAGACTTCATATCTCCCCCCAAGTATAGTCTGTAGTCACAGTCCACCCTCCTCCAGACAACAGATAACACAACTTATACCCATGTATCCAGGAGCAACAGTCCTTAAGAAAGTTCATGAAATCCAGAATACAGATTCTTCAACCATAACAGGGGTATCCAGCCCAGCTGGCAACCGATCTCCAAAATTCCATAGTTCATCCATCCATGGCTCCAGGACGTCAGCCTAAATCCTCTCCTCTCAATGTCACTCTCCCAAGTCCCTCACTAAACATGTGGCTTCTTTTCCTCCCTCCCCCCTAAGCATTTGATTTTAGCTCAAAGAATGATGAATATTCTAGAAGCCCATCACTTGGGACTGTATGTGAGACCGCCTGTAGTGACAGCTCCATTGGGTCTACAATCCCCATCCACGCAATGGGACTAGTGACTGGAAGAATAATGGAATGATTGAGTTCCTTGATTACACTGGTCTACAAAAAAAAAAAATTCTGGCATGGACTTTAAGAACAGTTTTAGACTAATTTGAGGGTGCTGATTTCAAATCTGATCTTATAATTTCTCTATCACATCATGTTTTTGCGCTACAGGTATATAGCCCATTTTCAAGAATTCTATGATAAATATAAGTAGTGTATGAGAAGTGCCGGTTTATAGGGTTCACTAAGGTAAATTTAGTTTTCATTTAGTCTCCCAATAAATGTGAGAATATCTTTGTTTTCTTTGAACATGCATAATTCCCATTTGTTATGATAACACCCTTGTTTTCTGTGCTACTGGGACAGTAGAGCTACAGCAGAGCATTGGGTGAAAACTGAATGGCATCTGGCGATAAGAATGTCATCCATGATCCTCTAGTGGATAGGAAGGACATTGTCTTTCCTCCCTTACACATAAAACTTGGATTGATGAAGCAGTTCGTCAAAGCTCTCAATCACAGTGGAGAATGCTTTAACTATATGTGTTCAACTTTTCCTGGTCTTAGTGAAGAGAAGAAAAAGGCTGGAATATTTGATGGACCTCAAATAAGAACACTTATGAGAGACCCAAATGTTATCACATCAATGAATGAGACAGAAGAAAGAGCTTGGAATGCATTTTGTAATGTGGTGCAGAATTTTCTAGGGAATAAGAAAGCAGACAACTATGAAGAGCTTGTGGAAGAGCTACTAATGAGTCTGCGAAATCTTGGATGTAGAATGAATATCAAGATTCACTATTTACACAGCCATTTGGACTTTCTTCTAGAGAACCTTGGGGATGTGAGCGAAGAACAAGGGGAGCGATTTCATCAGGACATTTAAACAATGGAAGAACGGTATCAAGGCCGGTGGGACTCACATATGATGGCTGACTATTGCTGGAGCTTGATGAGAGACAACCCAGAAGCTGTACATCACAGATCAGCCAAGAAAAGAAAGTTCAAATAACTGCCATTTGTCATTCATCTGTGTGCCATATATATGTGTTTTTATATTTTGTAGTTTGATTCTATAAGTATATTTGATTTGCTGCACATAGACTTTGTAATCTTTGTTATTCCTTGATTAAAAATATACAAAATGTAGTACCGAAAATCATGTGTTTTTCTCATAAAACATTAGGAGTAATTTTCATCACAAATTGAAAATATCTCGAAATCCTGATGTGATAGCCAAAAACGGAGTTCATATTCATAATCAGCAACCAAAATTGACTTAAAATATGTTTTAAAACCTTTTGCCACAAAAATTGTGTTGACCAGTGTTATTAATCTTGGGTCTGGCCTTATGTATGCATAAGATCTAGCCTACATGTCTTCCTCTGCTTACTGTTACTGAATGGAAACATGGATTCCTGATGCTGAACTGAGGAGCAAGCAAATCTCTAATAAAACACAAAAATGATATTTACACAACTGGTGCTCCTTGCTGGAAAAGTCTGCATCCCTTAGAGCTGTGGACTCTGCTGTATGTCTATTCATTAAATAGTCTTTAGTAGGGTTGAGCGAAACGGGTCGTGCATTTTCATAAGTCGCCGACTTTTGGCAAAGTCGGCGTCTCATGAAACCCGACCCGATCCCTGTGCGGGGTCGGCCATGCGGTACGCGATCTTGGCGCCAAAGTCGCGTTTCATATGACGCGTTTAGCGCCATTTTTTCAGCCAATGAATGAGCGTGGGCAGAGTGATGACATAGGTCTTAGGGGAGTGAACGCCTATCGTCATGTTATCGCTTGTGCGCAGTAGGGATTTGGAATGTGCAATACGAAATTTTCTGTGCTGGGACGGAGGGGAGAGAGAGAGAGAGAGAGAGAGAGAGAGAAAGAGAGAGAGAGAGGAGAAAAAAAAAAAAAATTCCTTCATTGGGTTTCGTGTTTCGGCCGAAACCCGACTTTTCACGGTGGTCGGCCGATTTCACTCGACTCGACTTTTAAGACAGTCGGGTTTCACAAAACCCGACTCGACCCTAAAAAACTAAAGGTCGCTCAACCCTAGTCTTTAGTAAGTGACCAGCTCCTCATAGTTGGTATAATGGCTGCACTGCTAAAGACAGGTGCGCACACATCACAAGAATATATACAATCGATAAAATAAAGCACATGTATAAAACAAAAGATAGTTATAACTGGACAGAATAGCCAAATAGTATTACCGTATATACTCGAGTATAAGCCGAGATTTTCAGCCCAAATTTTTGGGCTGAAAGTGCCCCTCTCGGCTTATACTCGAGTCATGATCGGCGGTGGGGTCGGCGGGTGAGGGGGAGAGAGGACTGTCGCATACTCACCTAGTCCCGGCGCTCCTAGCGCTCCCCCTGCCCATCCCACGGTCTTCGGTGCCGCAGCTCTTCCCCTGTTCAGCGGTCACGTGGGACCGCTCATTAAAGTTATGAATATGGACTCCACTCCCATAGGGGCGGAGCCGCATATTCATTCCTCTAATCAGCGGTAACGGTGACCGCTGACAGAGGAAGAGGCTGCGGCACCCGGAGACCAGCTGTCCGGGATAAGGAGCCAGGGATGCCGGGAGCAGGTAAGTATGGCATAGTTACCTGTCCGCGTTCCACAAGCCGGGCGCCGCTCTGTTTTCCCGTCCTCTTGCTCTGACTGTTCAGGTCAGAGGGCGCGATGACGCACTAATCTGCGCACCGCCCTCTGCCTGAACAGTCAGTGCGGAGAGACGCCGAGATGGGACGCTGAGGAGCTGCGGGCAGCAAGAGAGGTGAGTATGTCATTTTTTTTTTATTGCAGCAGCAGCAGCATTATAGATGGGGCACAGCTTTCTATGGCACATCTATGGGGCAACAATGAACGGTGCAGAGCATTGTATATGGGGCACAGCTTTCTATGGCACATCTATGGGGCAACAATGAACGGTGCAGAGCATTGTATATGGGACACAGCTTTCTATGGAGCATCTATGGGGCCATAATGAACGGTGCAGAGCATTATATGTGGCACAGCTTTATATGGAGCATCTATGGGGCCATAATGAATGGTGCAGAGCATTATATGTGGCACAGCTTTATGTGGACCATCTATGGGGCCATAATGAACGGTGCAGAGCATTATATGTGGCACAGCTTTATATGGAGCATCTATGGAGCCATAATGAACGGTGCAGAGCATTATATATGGCACAGCTTTATGTGGAGCATCTATGGGGCCATAATGAACGGTATGGAGCATCTATTTTTATTTTTGAAATTCACCGGTAGCTGCTGCATTTTCCACCCTAGGCTTATACTCGAGTCAATAAGTTTTCCCAGTTTTTTGTGGCAAAATTAGGGGGGTCGGCTTATACTCGGGTCAGCTTATACTCGAGTATATACGGTAACCAACAAGGTAAGTATGGGATGAACTACAATAACAGATATCATCATAAAATATGCAAGAGAAAATGTGCAGACAGGACAAACCCCACATTAGTACAGCAGCAGTGCTCTAACTAGGCAAACCACAAGGTAATTCCCTAATTGTGGGCATGAATATGTAGGAAGATATGTGGAGGTATAGGGTACTAATGATAAGAGTATGCAGGGTAGGAGACATATTTCATGCTAAATGCCTGTACATACGCTACCTTTTAATTCCACTAAGTGTGTGTGATGCCCACCCATGACGAAGGTCTACACCTAAACCTCCACATATTCCATATACCTCTGCTCTATACCTCCATATATCTTCCTACACTATCATGCCCACTATTAGGGTTTTAGGGTTTGTACTGTCTGCACATTTTCTCATGCATATTTTGTGACGATACCGGTTATTGTATTTCATCCCATACTTACCTTGTTCATGAATACTATTTGACTGTTTTGTCCAGTTATAACTATCTTTTCTTTAATTTACATGTGATTTTAAGAAATAAAATAAAAAGTAGTTATATACTCACCTTCCGGAGCCCCCGGATCCAAGCGAAGCGGTTACAGACGCTGCTCGTGCGCTCCGGTCTCAAGAGTGCATTGCGGTCTCGCGAGATGATGACATAGTGGTCTCACGAGACCGCTACTTCATCATCTCGCGAGATCGCAGCATGGACCGGTTTCTGGAGCGTTGCGAGCATTAAAGGCCTGTTGTCAATCCGGGGGCCGACGGACGGTGAGTATATAACGATTTTTTATTTTTTTTATTATTTTTAACATTAGATCATTTTACTATTCATGCTGCATAAGCAGCATGAATAGTAAAAAGTTGGTCACACAGGGTTAATAGCAGCGGTAACGGAGTGCAATACACCGCGGCATAACGCGGTCCGTTACCGCTGCCATTAACACTGTGTGAGGGAAGACTGGAGGGGAGTACGGAGTGGGCACTGACTGCGGGGAGGAAGGAGCGGCCATTTTTCCGCCGGACAGTGCCCGTCGCTGATTGGTCGTGGCTGTTTTGCCACGACCAATCAGTGACTTGGATTACATGACAGACAGAGGCAGCGACCAATGAATATCCGTGACAGACAGACAGACAGACAGAAGGACAGAAGGATGGAAGTGACCCTTAGACAATTATATAGTAGATAATATCATTATTATACAATATCATTATTATACAAACCATGTTATGATCCGGTGACCTTGGAGCCGCATGAGACTTTCTCAGGAGTAGGTGGAACCTGTACTGACCGCAAACCCTAAACTGTCACCGCAACTAGAAGTAGCCGTGGGGTGTACCTAACACATCCTAGACACCTCGACACAGCCGGAGGACTAAATACCCCTATAGATGGAAATGGGAATTCTATCTTGCCTCAGAGCAGAACCCCAAAGGATAGGCAGCCCCCCACAAATATTGACTGTGAGTATTAGAGGAAAGACACATGCAGGCAGAAATCAGGATTTAGCAAAAGAGGCAACGCTAGCTAAATAGAAAAGGATAGGACAGAATACTAAGCGGTCAGTATTAAAACCCTAAAAATATCCACAGCAGATGATACAAAAATTCCACCATCTAACTAAAGACATGGAATGTATATCTGCATCTCCTGAGAATCCAACTTGACTGAAATATCCAAACACAGTCTAAGCTGGACAAGAGAAAACATTGAATAGTACTGAATTGTAAAGCACACAACATGTGTGCTGTAGAAACAAAACCAGACACTTATCTTTGCTGATTTGGCAGCAGGGCAGGAGGATCCAGACTGAGATGCAAAACCTCCAAGAACAATGGACAACTGGCCAGGGCTAATGAATCCTGCACACCTAAATATCCCAGTCAGAGCTGCAATCAGCAGGGACACCTGCCCAGGATTGCAACCCAGGGACAACTGCATTACTACCAACAACCACCGGAGGGAACCCAAGAGCAGAATTCACAACAAAACTGGTGCCAGCAAGGACAATGTAAATCATTGGATATAGTGGTGTAAAGCTACCACCAATGAACTGTTGAGCAGTGAAATAATGTTCTGTTGAGTGATGGATCTGATGAATATCTCTGGGTTTGGTGAATCCCAGGAGAACATTAGCCACCTGACGGCATTGTGCCAACTGTAAAGTTTGGTCGACGAGGAGTAGGGCTATGGAGTTGTATTTCAGGAGTCAGCATGGGTTTTTTATTTCCAGTGAAGGAAAATCTTAATTCTTCAGCAGACCAAGTCATTTTGGACAATTGCAGCTTCCAAATTTGTGGGAACAGTTTGGGGAAATCCCATTTCAGTTCCCAGCCACTAGTGCAGAAAGTAAGGTCTATCATCGTATGGTTGGGGGAGTTTGTTTGTTATAATTGGCCACACAAATCCCTGACCTCAACCCCATCCAACAACTTTGTGACAAACTAGAAAAGAAATTGTGAGCCTGGCCCTCTCCGCCAATATAAGTGTTTGACCTCACAAATGGACGAATGGACAAAAATTCCCACAGAAACCTTCAAAATCTTGGAGCTAACTACTCTATAAGTCAATGTCTGACCCTTTTAAATACTTAAGATATTTAGCAAACTTAGGGGAGGAGGGATAAATTACATGAGCATGAAATGAGAGGCGTACGATGCTACAATGTGAACATTGCTCCCAATGTAGTGAGTGACGATCATATACATTCCTGATTAAAATGGTTTCATAGGTAAATCAAGGTCAAAAGAACAGATCTTTGGATGCTTTGTCTTAAGGGTGGAGTGACTTTTTAACGTACATGGCATTTAGATGTCATTATCTCTAAAATTAAATAATTTTCTGCTAATTTTGCACAGTCTATTTGAAGGCATACAATCCCGCTAACCTGATCTGAACACATTGAAACAATCTGACAGCGGAGTCTAAAGAGCAGCAATACATCACACATACAATCACATGTGTCTGCAATCTACAGTCTAGCATGATTCGAAATGAAAAAATCAAACATTACTCCATCAGCCAATATTTTGAGCAAACTGAAAACAAAGCAAAAGCCAGAAAACTGGGAGGCGGAGGGGTTGGTATGGCCAAGCCGTGAATAGGCTTAATCTACAGAAGTGCTAGGGTTTAAGTTTATGTAATTGATGTATTTAGCAGAGCTAGTAAACATCAGCACAATTTAAGCAGAAACATCAGCAGGCATTTTATGTACCAACAAATGTAAAACATAAAATTAGCATACTTAGGAGACTTATTGCTTTAGCATGTGTAATAATAGACGGTTCTAATGTATACAGGGGTTGTGATGAAATGCAGCTGCATGGAGAAGTTTGCCAGTACATACACGTCAAGTATAAATGATAACTAAAAGGGAGAAGTAATCCAGTTCAGTAATGTTCTTTGGTTTGCGTGCATCCACCTTCTTCAAATCCTATCAAAGAGTTTTTATGCGGTTTAAGTGACGACCACTTAAGAATTTTCCAGGATTTCCTCCTAAACCAAACCTTGGTAGACTTTGAGGTGTGTGTAGAATTATTGTCCTGTTGGATGGTCCAATCACAGCCATGCTTCCATTGACTCACAGAAGATATCATGCTTTCTTATAGGATGTTCTGTTACTTGATTAAATCCATCTTGGCTTTCACATGCTACATGTCATGATGCAGTCCTGAGTTTGTGTTCAGCTGTCTTGTCTCTGGACTGGTCACGTGGGAGTTAATCCCCTTTGCCTCACTTTGAAGCTGGCTGAGCTATTTAAGTCCTCTGCAGCCTGTGGGCCAGTGTCAGCTATAGTTCATGCTGCACGGCTTGAGCACCTGACCTGTATACTTGTACTAGCGTTCCTTTTGCCTCTGACTGCCTGTACCCGTTTATGACTTGTTCTGACCTCTGGCTTGTACCCCGACTTCGTTTTACGTCTCACGTTTTGGTTACCACATTCCCGGTAGGCTCTGATTTTTAGTTTGTCCCTGACTATTCCTCTGACTCCTCCTGTGTACTGCACTGACCTCTCTGTGTATGATCTTGGCTTGTCTGACTTCTCTTTCATTACCTGTGACACCTGTGTTGTTGTTCAGTGTTGCTGCGCTGTGTGTACAGCTCCCCCTGGTGGAGGTTGCACTATACTGCACTGCAGCAGCACATTACACTACAGTTTCCATAATGAAGCCATCACCATGCTTCTCTGTAGGCATCACTAAACTACTGCCATGTTTCACTCTAGATATCACTGAACAACCACCATGCTTCATTATAGGCATCATGAACCATTGCCATGTTTCTCTGTAGGCATCACCGAACTACCAACATACTTCTTTGTAGTTATCACCAAACCACCAATATGCTTCTCTATGGGCATCACTAAACTACTGCCATGCTTCTCTGTAGGCATAACCTAACCACTGCCATGCTTCTCTGTAAGCATCACCGAACCACTGCCATGCTTCTCTGTAGGCATGACTGCTGCTGCTGTGCTTCTCTGCAGTCATCACTGAACCACTGTCATTGTACACTGTAATTTTTCTTTTTTGAAACATTTGATAAATTAGGGTCAACTATGTTCAATGTTGACTCGTGATACATTTATGTAACTGTAGTTACAGCACGGCAATTTAAAGGACTTATCCCAGAACTAAACATTTTGCGACAGATTAATTAAAACTGTCTAACACTGTAACTATCGTCATTGCCCATATCAACTAATCACAGCAAAGCTTAAATTTTTCCACAGCAGCCTACGAAATGAAAGTTGCGCTGTTATTAATTCCTTTGACAACAAAGCAAGTTTAACTGTTAGTTTTGATAAATCTGCCATCTGCAGAAATAGTATTCTTATACCCTGTGAACTTTTCCATATCTATTTACATTGCACCCACAAACTTAAATGTATTTTATTTGGATTTGCTGTGACATATTATTATTATTATTATTATTATTATTTATTTATATAGCACCATTAATTCCATGCTGCTGTACATGAGAAAGGGGTTACATACAGGGTTATAGATATCGTTTACAGTAAACAGGTTTACAGTGACAGACTGGTACAGAGGGGAGAGGACCCTGTCCTTGCGGACTTACATTCTATATATCAATACAAAGTAGCAAGTGTTTGTGATGTATAAAGGAAATGATACATGGTTTTCTAATCATTTTAAAAATATAAATCTGAAAATTGTGACATGCCTTTGTATTTAGCCCCCTGTAGTCTGATACCCCTAAAATCCTGAGTGACCAATCGTTGTTCTTTTCACTTAACTTTTCTGCAACGGTGTGTAATCTTTTTTGCAAGCAAGTATCCGGTTTACCTGTTTTTTACTGCTGCTTTGAGCTTAACCACCTGTCTGCTGGCTGCATATGTTTAGGCCATTGACCATCTGGTTGCTGATTACGTACAACTCTTCATTTAACCATTTGTCTGCTGCATGTCCTGGATTGACGATTTGTCTTCAATTTCTCAGTATAGCCCCACTCCTGGCTTTTTTTCTTCTGCTGTTTTTATTTTTACTTTTCTGCCTGACGTTCTGCATATCTCATTGTCCTGGTCCTTGCTGATCCACATGTGTTGTGGTATGGCTTTTTGCCAGCTATTCTTACATGAAAACCACTTCTGGCCAGTCTTCTCCAAACTAGAGATGGCTACAGTTAGGTACCATTAATCACTGCCAGTTCAGATCTAATGGCACTGATGGGCAACAAGATTTGAAGGGAAGAAAGCATAATGTTCCTTTCATCTTTGATCGGCTGCACTTGTTTGATCACTGTGTCTACGGTTCTCAACGTTGCCTATTTGTTGGTGCCTTTTCAACAAAGCTTTAACAGTAAATCTTGGAACCACAATCCTTGCCTGGGAGAGACTTTCCTGATGTAATAGAACCTCCTTGTCTCTTGTTGATAGCTCAGTCTTGCCATAGTGTTTGTCCTGTGTCATAAACTGTCTTCCACAACTTCTCCTTTTTAGCAGAGTTTGGATCTTCCTCACCCAATTTTATGCCTCTGGCACAGCTGTGTTTGTTCCACTGTGTTTCAACCGACATAGGAGAATGATGATCATTACCACCAGTTTGGTATCATTGGTTACTCAAACACCTACTATGATCCAACAAAATCCTAAACTTTATGCAAGAGTACCAAGAACTAAGGCGGTTTTAAAGGCAAAGAGAGGTCACAACAAGTATTGTTTTGACTTACATTTCTCTTTTATTCATTTACTTCGTATTTTGTGAGAATAATAAACAATTAACAGCTCCCTCTTTGAAAGCATTCTCACTTCGTAGTATTTTTTTCCACACATGATCAAAACCTTTGCACAGTACTGTATTTTTTTTTTTTATTTTATTGTCCACTTGGGCCCATTGTTAAACTTCTTAAAAGTAGGAGACAACCTCTATATCGTCTTGTAATTAGAATTGCTGAACACACAGCCACAAGTTTCCTAAAGTTTTCACTTACTATGGACGATCCATCATGTATAGTGATAATCGAACAAGACGTGGAACATTCTTATTAAGTGGTACACGCAGCTATTTTCATCTTTCTGCTTTCCGATCCCTTCCCCCATAGCACCCGGGTCCACCAGTCTTAGCATAATAAACTTTTTCCTAGAGCCATATGACAAGGATATGCTGTGTGTGTGGCTCTGTCAGATCATAACCATTCAATTTATATGTAAATACTTGGAAAACACTTTACAGGGTCATTTATATTTGACTGACACAGAACCTTGCACAATTGTTTCTAGTCGGAATTCAATACAGAAAGAAGGTTTCATCAGCTGAATGACGTTGAAAAGGGAAATGTTTTAATGATACAACGTCCAAGGTCACTCCATAAAGCAAGCAGATTATTTTTATCAGAGTGCATTGAACTAATTATCCGTGACAGCGATTTACATTCTAACCAGAGAATTAATTCAGCATTTTTCAAATGTTCTACAATGTGATAAATGACAGAGGAAACATAAAGGGGATATATACTCGTGTTTATACAAGTGTGTTGCATTCGTTTGTCTTGCTCTAAGAAGAGCGAAATCACATTCAATTATCGGCAAGTTTCTGTTCACATTAGGTCCAAACTCACGCACAACTTTTGTGGCCACCCGAAGAGGACTTGCAAGTCTCGTGTGTCACCAAAAAGAACAGGGGAGTACACATCACAATCGGCTGTTTTAGGCTATGTGCGCACATTACGGATTTGCTTGCAGAAATTTCCGCAAGGTTTCTGCATCTCATGGCAGAAAAACGCAGCTGAAAATACTTTAATTTTTTATGCGTTTTATGCATTTTTTCATGTGTTTTTTGTGCGTTTTTTCATGCGTTTTTGTCAATACATAGAAATAAATAAAGATATATTATTAAAAAAAAAAGAATTGTGATGTAATTTCCTTGTTCAGCCTCTTCAGCCAGATACCCTCATTAATTTTAAATAAATACACACACACACACACACAGTCACCAGCCTATGTAGGAGCATTAGCATATTTAACCTAAATACGCTGTAACAAAACAGCAACTATTAGGCTACATCCCCATGGTCAGTAATTGGCAGCACTTTGGACACAGCACATGTCCACTCTGTCTGCGCTGTCGGCTGTTGAACGCAGGTGATTCCGCATGTGTTCATTGAGCCGTGTGGAATCACCGCGCCCTATACATTGGATGGGTGATATTCATCTTGCAGAGACTGAGTGTCTCGCAAGATAAATAGACATGCTACGGTCTGGAAAGACGCGCCGCATATCCGTCTCTGCGAGTGAGCCATGGGCGCTAGTGCACGCATAGTGGACATGGAATTTCTTGAAATCCAATTCACTATGCTGTAACATCTATCCGCTGCAGGTTGGATGTTTGCAGCGTCCAAACCGCAGCATTTACTGACTGTGGGAACATAATCTCAGAAATCTGCGCGAAATGCAATATCTGTTTATTTAAAAAAAAAATTAAATTGCGTGGCTTCCACGTAATTTTAATAACCAGCAGAGGGAAAGCTGACAGCTGAGGGCTGATGTTAATATTCTGGGAAAGAGCCAATAGCCATAAAGGTTCCCAGTTCACAGTTGTTTGCTTAGCCTTTGCTTGCTAGTTTACAGGGGAACCCCAGAAAAAATTGAAATGGGGTCCCTCAAAAAAATCTAACCAGCAAAGGCTAGGCAGACTGCTGCGGGCTGATATTAATAGCCTGGGAAGGGGCCATGGATATTGGCACCCCCCAGCTAAAAACATGTCTGGCACTTAGCCTTGCTCTTCCCACTTGTCCTGTAGTGATGGCAAGTGGGGTTCATATTTATGGGGTTGATGTCAACTTTGTATTGTCAGGTGACATCAAGCCCACAGGTTAGTAATGGAGAGGCATCTATAAGACACCTATCCATTAGTAACCCCATAGTGATACTGTAGAAAAACCCAGACACCCAGAATAAAGTCCTTTATTTGAAATAATCACACAGACTCCTTTATTGAATCTAAATTTACCATACTTACTGAACGTCTAATCCCCGACGCCCTCGTCTCCTTCAAACAATAAAAAAATAATAAACCAACATATAATACTATTGTCACAGTAAGCTGCAGCCGCTGATGCGGCCCAGCCCATAAACGCCCCCACGCCGACCAACCATGACGGCGTGGGGCACACGTCCCCCAGGGACGCATTTATACCACAGAGGGGGACCCAGATCTTCCCGAAATAGGGGAGGGCAGAGACCGGGGTTCTGTGGCAGCTGAGCATGTGGACAAGGAAAGAGACACGTAGGACTTGATTACACTGCACAACTTCAGGTATAGAGAAAATAAAATTTACTAAAGTAAAGTCACACAGTACATAAACCAAATATGACTATGCCAGGCTCCCAATTCCACACCTCCCAGAAGGGTACCACCCAGTGGACCCCAAGGCTCCAACGGATCACCGAGGCACACATAGGCGGGACATCAGGACACAGGCAGGACATCAGGGTACACGAGGTCATCAGGACGCAGGCAAGACATCAGGACATAGACACAGGCTGGACATCTGTACATCAGGCACAGGCAGGATATCAGGACATCGGACACAGGCAAGACACCTTGGACAGACATCTGACGATGCCAGGAGTCATCACAGGTTGTTGCAGTCCAGGGTCATCTGGCATGGGCATACTAGGATGGCTTCTCTCTCAGGCCCCAGGCATAGCACAGGCTCAGCAGGAAAACATCAAACACCAATCCTGGATAGACGTCATCACAGGGTGGACCCCGGGGAACTGGTGGAACATCGGGTCACAGGCTAGAACACGGATGTGTTGTGAACTCTGTTTCCGGGCTCCCTCCTGTGGTCATGAGTGGTACTGTGTGAGTTCTCTCTTTGGGCTCCTCCTGGTGGCTCTTTTTGTTATTTTGCAGGTTTCTGGCAGGATCAGCTGTCTCGTCATCTGCTAGTTAGGTTTCCTATTTAATCCACCTGGTCCTTCATTCCTTGCCTGTTGCCGTTGTATTCAGTGCTATTCTGATTGCTCCTGTCTACATCCGTTATCAGTCTCTCCAAGAGAAGCTAAGTTCTGTTTGCTTATTTTTGCTCATCTGTGTTCAAGATGTTTCCTAGTATATGATGATTTTTTGTCCAGCTTGCTAATATGTGATTTCCCTGCTTGCTGGTGCTCTGGGGTGCTGAGTTGCTCCCCCCACATCGTTAGTTGGTGTAGGGGTTCTCGCATTCTCTGCGTGGATATTTTTGCATAGGGTTTTTTACTGACCGCACAGATCCCTTGCTATTTTCTGCTATCTAGCGTTAGCGGGCCTCATGTGCTTAACCTGTTTCATCTCTGCGTTTGTCTTTTCCTCTTAACTCACCGTTATTATTTGTGGGGGGCATCTATATCTCTGGGGGATTTCTCTGAGGCAAGTGAGGTCTTTACTTTCTCTTTAGGGGTAGTCAGTTTCTCAGGCCGTGAAGAGACGTCTAGGATTTCAGGAAACGTTCCACGGCTGCCTATAGTGTGTGCGGTTAGGATCAGGTTTGCGGTTAGTCCAGTTACCACATCCCCAGAGCTCGTCCTATTATTTTCTACTTAGCTGGTTAGATTTGTGATCCTAAGCCACTAGGATCATAACAGTGCAACAGGCCAAAAGTGTTAAATGCATCGCAAAAGTGGGATAAGAGAAAACCTGAGTTCAATTTTTTTTCTGCTCTGCAGTCTGTCCTGCTTCTCTCCTCCCCTTAATCTCTGGGTGGCTTTGAGTTCTGCTGCAGACATGGATATTCAGAGTCTGACTTCTAGTGTGGATCATCTTGCTGCAAGGGTGCAAATTATTCAGGATTTTGTTGTTCACAGTCCTATGTCTGAGCCAAAAGTACCTATTCCTGAGTTGTTTTCTGGAGATAGATCTAGGTTTCTGAATTTTAAGAATAATTGTAAATTATTTCTTTCTTTGAGACCTCGTTCCTCTGGTGATTCCGCTCAGCAAGTTAGAATTGTTATCTCTCTGTTACGCGGCGACCCTCAAGATTGGGCCTTCTCCCTGGCGCCAGGAGATCCTGCATTGCTGAATGTGGATGCGTTTTTTCTGGCGCTTGGATTGCTTTATGAGGAACCTAATCTGGAGAACCAGGCAGAAAAGGCCTTGCTGGCTCTCTCTCAGGGTCAGGATGAAGCTGAGGTGTATTGCCAAAAATTTCGGAAATGGTCGGTGCTTACTCAATGGAATGAGTGTGCCCTGGCTGCAAATTTCAGAGAAGGTCTTTCTGAAGCCATTAAGAATGTTATGGTGGGGTTCCCCATGCCTGCGAGTCTGAATGAGTCAATGGCTTTGGCCATTCAGATTGATCGGCGTTTGCGGGAGCGCAAACCTGCGCACCATCTGGCGGTGTTTTCTGAACAGAAACCTGAGTCTATGCAATGTGATAGGATTCTGACCAGAATTGAACGGCAAAATCATAGACGTCAGAATGGGTTGTGCTTTTACTGTGGTGATTCAGCTCATGTTATCTCAGCATGCTCTAAGCGCACAAAAAACTTTGCTAGATCTGTCACCATTGGTACTGTACAGCCTAAATTCATTTTGTCTGTTACTTTGATTTGCTCTCTGTCATCCTACTCAGTTATGGCTTTTGTAGATTCAGGTGCCGCCCTGAATCTGATGGATTTGTCATTTGCCAAGCGCTGTGGTTTTATCCTTGAGCCATTACAGTTCCCTATTCCATTGAAGGGAATTGATGCTACACCATTGGCAAAGAATAAACCTCAATACTGGACTCAAGTGACCATGTGTATGACTCCTGCACATCAGGAGGTGATTCGCTTTCTTGTGTTATATAATTTGCATGACGTTGTCGTGTTGGGTCTGCCATGGTTGCAGGCTCATAATCCAGTCCTGGATTGGAAAGCTATGTCTGTGTTGAGTTGGGGTTGCCAGGGAATTCATGGCGATGCTCCCTTGTTATCAATTGCTTCCTCTACTCCTTCTGAAGTCCCTGAGTTTTTGTCGGACTACCAGCATGTATTTGATGAGCCCAAATCCAGTGCCCTACCTCCTCATAGGGATTGTGATTGTGCTATAAATTTGATTCCTGGTTGTAAGTTCCCTAAGGGATGACTGTTTAATTTGTCTGTACCAGAGCATGCCGCTATGCGGAGCTATGTAAAGGAGTCTTTGGAGAAGGGACATATTCACCCCTCCTCGTCCCCTCTTGGTGCGGGATTCTTTTTTGTGGCCAAGAAGGATGGTTCGTTGAGACCCTGTATAGATTATCACCTTCTAAATAAAATCACGGTCAAATTCCAGTATCCCTTGCCATTGTTGTCTGATCTGTTTGCTCGGATTAGGGGGTCTAGTTGGTTCACCAAGATAGATCTTCGCGGTGCGTATAATCTTGTGCATATAAAACAGGGCGATGAATGGAAAACAGCATTTAATACGCCCGAAGGCCATTTTGAGTACTTGGTGATGCCTTTTGGACTTTCTAATGCCCCTTCTGTGTTTCAGTCCTTCATGCACGATATCTTCCGAGAATATCTGGATAAATTTATGATTGTGTATCTGGATGATATTTTGGTCTTTTCAGATGATTGGGAATCCCATGTGAAGCAGCTCAGGATGGTATTTCAGGTCCTGCGTGCCAATGCCTTGTTTGTGAAGGGTTCCAAATGTCTCTTCGGAGTCCAGAAAGTTTCCTTTTTGGGCTTTATTTTTTCTCCTTCTTCTATTGAGATGGACCCAGTCAAGGTCCAGGCTATTCATGATTGGACTCAACCTACATTGGGTAAGAGTCTTCAGAAGTTCTTGGGTTTTGCTAATTTTTACCGTCGCTTCATTGCTAATTTTTCTGGTGTGGTTAAACCTTTGACGGATTTGACCAAGAAGGGTTCTGATGTGACTAACTGGTCTCCTGCGGCCGTTGAGGCCTTTCAGGAGCTGAAGCGCCGGTTTTCTTCGGCTCCAGTTTTATGTCAGCCAGATGTCTCTCTTCCCTTCCAGGTCGAGGTTGATGCTTCTGAAATTAGAGCAGGGGCTGTTTTGTCACAGAGAAGCTCTGATTGCTCTGTGATGAAGCCATGTGCCTTCTTTTCAAGAAAATTTTTGCCGGCTGAACGAAATTATGATGTTGGTAATCGGGAGTTGTTGGCAATGAAGTGGGCATTTGAGGAGTGGCGACACTGGCTAGAGGGAGCTAAGCATCGTGTGGTGGTCTTGACTGATCATAAAAATTTGATTTATCTTGAGTCGGCCAAGCGGTTGAATCCTAGACAGGCTCGTTGGTCGTTGTTTTTCTCACGTTTCGATTTTGTGGTCTCGTACCTTCCTGGTTCGAAGAACGTGAAGGCGGATGCTCTTTCTAGGAGTTTTGTGCCTGACTCCCCTGGAGTTTCTGAGCCGGTTGGTATCCTCAAAGAGGGGGTAATTTTGTCTGCCATTTCCCCAGATTTGCGACGGGTGTTACAGGAATTTCAGGC
Organism: Ranitomeya variabilis; assembly: GCF_051348905.1. Taxonomy (NCBI): domain Eukaryota; kingdom Metazoa; phylum Chordata; class Amphibia; order Anura; family Dendrobatidae; genus Ranitomeya; species Ranitomeya variabilis. Next base: position 73,259,149 of record NC_135232.1, read on the forward strand.
GGATAGACCTGACCGTTGTCCATCAGAGAGACTGTTTGTCCCAGATAGATGGACCAGCAGAGTTATTTCCGAGGTCCATTCTTCAGTGTTGGCGGGTCATCCTGGGATTTTTGGTACCAGAGATTTGGTGGCTAGATCCTTCTGGTGGCCTTCCTTGTCGCGGGATGTGCGTTCCTTTGTGCAGTCCTGTGGGATTTGTGCTCGGGCTAAGCCTTGCTGTTCTCGTGCCAGTGGTTTGCTTTTGCCTTTGCCGGTTCCTAAGAGGCTTTGGACGCATATTTCCATGGATTTTATTTCGGATCTTCCGGTCTCTCAGAGAATGTCTGTCATCTGGGTGGTTTGTGATCGTTTTTCTAAAATGGTCCATTTGGTGCCCTTGCCTAAGTTGCCTTCTTCCTCCGATTTGGTTCCGTTATTTTTTCAGAATGTGGTTCGTCTGCACGGCATCCCTGAAAACATTGTGTCTGACAGAGGATCCCAGTTTGTGTCCAGATATTGGCGGTCCTTTTGTGCTAAGATGGGCATTGAATTGTCTTTTTCGTCAGCCTTCCATCCTCAGACGAATGGCCAAACCGAGCGAACTAACCAGACCTTGGAAACTTATTTGAGATGTTCTGTTTCTGCTGACCAGGATGATTGGGTGGCTTTTTTGCCATTGGCCGAGTTTGCCCTTAATAATCGGGCTAGTTCGGCTACTTTGGTTTCGCCTTTTTTTTGTAATTCTGGTTTTCATCCTCGTTTTTCCTCGGGTCAGGTTGAGTCTTCTGACTGTCCTGGGGTGGATTCTGTGGTGGATACGTTGCAGCAGATTTGGAACCATGTGGTGGACAATTTGATGTTGTCACAAGAGAAGGCTCAGCGCTTTGCTAACCGTCGTCGCTGTGTGGGTCCCCGACTTCGTGTGGGGGATTTGGTGTGGTTGTCTTCTCGTTATGTTCCTATGAAGGTTTCTTCTCCTAAGTTTAAACCTCGTTTTATCGGTCCTTATAAAATTTTGGAAATCATCAACCCTGTGTCATTTCGCTTGGACCTCCCGGCATCGTTTACTATCCATAATGTGTTCCATAGGTCTTTGTTGCGGAGGTATGTGGTGCCTGTGGTTCCTTCTGTTGAGCCTCCTGCTCCGGTGCTGGTTGAGGGAGAATTGGAATACGTGGTGGAGAAGATCTTGGATTCTCGTATTTCAAGACGGAGGCTTCAGTATTTGGTTAAGTGGAAGGGCTATGGTCAGGAGGATAATTCCTGGGTTGTCGCCTCTGATGTTCATGCGGCCGATTTGGTTCGTGCCTTCCATGTGGCTCACCCTGATCGCCCTGGGGGTTCTGGTGAGGGTTCGGTGACCCCTCCTCAAGGGGGGGGTACTATTGTGAACTCTGTTTCCGGGCTCCCTCCTGTGGTCATGAGTGGTACTGTGTGAGTTCTCTCTTTGGGCTCCTCCTGGTGGCTCTTTTTGTTATTTTGCAGGTTTCTGGCAGGATCAGCTGTCTCGTCATCTGCTAGTTAGGTTTCCTATTTAATCCACCTGGTCCTTCATTCCGTGCCTGTTGCCGTTGTATTCAGTGCTATTCTGATTGCTCCTGTCTACATCCGTTATCAGTCTCTCCAAGAGAAGCTAAGTTCTGTTTGCTTATTTTTGCTCATCTGTGTTCAAGATGTTTCCTAGTATATGATGAGTTTTTGTCCAGCTTGCTAATATGTGATTTCCCTGCTTGCTGGTGCTCTGGGGTGCTGAGTTGCTCCCCCCACATCGTTAGTTGGTGTGGGGGTTCTCGCATTCTCTGCGTGGATATTTTTGCATAGGGTTTTTTACTGACCGCACAGATCCCTTGCTATTTTCTGCTACCTAGCGTTAGCGGGCCTCATTTGCTTAACCTGTTTCATCTCTGCGTTTGTCTTTTCCTCTTAACTCACCGTTATTATTTGTGGGGGGCATCTATATCTCTGGGGGATTTCTCTGAGGCAAGTGAGGTCTTTACTTTCTCTTTAGGGGTAGTCAGTTTCTCAGGCCGTGAAGAGACGTCTAGGATTTCAGGAAACGTTCCACGGCTGCCTATAGTGTGTGCGGTTAGGATCAGGTTTGCGGTTAGTCCAGTTACCACATCCCCAGAGCTCGTCCTATTATTTTCTACTTAGCTGGTTAGATTTGTGATCCTAAGCCACTAGGATCATAACATGGATGGCACAGGACCAGGCAGCAGCAGCCATCAGGTTCCTAGCTACGGCCGTCAGGCTCCGGGCATCGGACCTAGAAAGGAACTCAAGCGTGATGGTGCAAGCCCTGCCAGACTAGACCTGGGCCGGATAGGGTTAGCACCGCATGGTAGTCAGAGCATAGAGTAGTAGATGCTCAGCAGAAACACCAGTTACAAGAGACTCAAAGTCACTGGGTGTGAGGCTCCAGACGCAGAGGGATTCCAGGAACATAACACAGCAGACTCAGTTCAGACAGGGTCAGGTACTGGACAGGTACAGGATCAAGGATTCAGGCCTGGATATACCACCTCCAGGACAGGGGCCGGAACAGGACATAACAGAAATCAAGGCAAGGACTTTGGTACCAAAACATAGACAGGAGAGGTGCAGGAACACAAAACACACATAGCAAAGTTCAGGAGATTTGTGAGTAGCTCAGGCCCCGCCCATAGGGCAGGGGAACTATATATAGGAGCTGCCCCTCAGCAATTGGCTGGGGACAGCATTTCAAGTACACACTAACCCTGATAAAAACAGGGGAGGTGTGGCTGCGCATGCCCTTAGCACAAACAGAAACCATTACAGCAGAATCAGTGCAGGAACTGAGGCTCAGGGCACCTGGCAGCGGCTGTACCCCCAGAAAGTCATGCACCAGCTGCAAATGACCTCACAACCCGCGGACAGCTTCCACAGCAGCAACCAGGGACCGCACATGCGGATGGTCATGCAGCAGTGCAAAGACATAACCACCCATGTACGGCTACGCAGCAGAGCAGGGAACTAAACAGGCTCCATACAGGTAACAGCCATCAGTATCCCAGCTCAATTAAGGGGGAAAGGAGCAAAGGGTTAAAGCAAAGACATGCATTGTCACACCGAAAACCAGATACACACAGAATGGCGTGACAACTATCCTGTCCGATGTAGTCCATTTAATATCGAGTGTCCCGCGGTGATCTCACATGTAGAACATATCGGGAGATGTGACCGCTCTACCCGGCCACCGGCGATACACTGACAAGAGGTAATCACTCCTGCAGTGTATCACTGAGCCACCATGAGAGTTCACTGGAGTTCATCAGCTCCGGTGCTCTAATTGCGGCACTACCGCTGTGTGAGAACTTTCCCATGCAGCGGTGCCGTAAGTGAGATCACTGGAGCTGATCAGCTGATGAACTCCAGTGAACTCTCACGGCTGCTCAGTGAATACACTGCAGGAGTGATTATGTAAATGTTTTCATTGAACATTTTGCAACCAATGTTGGCGGGCACCACTACTGGGGATCACCTATTACATGCTAGAGATAATGAGCACAACAGACTGATAAAAGATAGCATGCATTCCACAGGGATCACCACACCAAAATATCAGAAAAATTAGTAAATTTTATTAGGTCATAATACAAACACTGCAAAAAGATTTTTTTTAGAAACATTTAAAATTGCAAAAAGCAAACAAATTCACAGACCCACAATAGGGTCATGCCCTTGTCACACCCCAAATATGAAACAACAAAAATCAATATCTGTAATGTTAATAATCACAGAGATAATAAAGGAGTCCTTCTGACAATATCGTATAATAAGCACATATGCAGAGAAAGCCCTGGCTTATGGGCTGAAAAATGCATAGGTAAATGCTCCAAAAGATAGGCTGTATAGGTTTTCTTTTGTCTCCTCATTTGAGGGAATTATTCTATTGTGGCTAAGTGACTGATACCACTCTCTAAAGGATAACCGGTTTTCCCTATATGCCCTTTGAGCAGGACTATGTCCCTGTCTATCTCTTTCTAGATAGCACCTAATATGGACTTTTTGAACATTAGTCTCAGTCTATCTTTTGGAGCATTTACAGCCGCCGTTCTCAGTGCTGTGAGTGGTGACTGTAATTGTTCCGAGTACACCTGAATGACTGAAAGCTGGCGGCTCCCAGAAGATATAACGTTTATTTTCTCCTAGGTGCTGCATTTTCGGTACTGCAGCCAGGTACCTCCAGTACTTTTAACCTGCAGATTAATCCTATATTTGCAGATGAAGGGTCCAATTTTTCCACATACAAGAAGAACGGACCAATTTTGTGGATCAAACTTGATCAGAGTTTGTGTTGGTGCATAACCAAAAAAGTCTTACATAGCAAGAGATCAATAGCTGCACTCAACTGTACTAAAGCAAGGAAATGTGCGATACATGAAATGTGAATAGCTTAATGGCTTGTGATGTGAGATCTATGAAAAAACACATGAGATGCTTAGCATAAGATTTGGCCAAAAAATGTGAGCCATTAAGCTACTCACATTTCATGCACCAGTTCAGACTAGATGGCTGTTCAGTCAGTTTACTTATATTTACTATGTACTATTTTTTCTGACTTGAACGCCCCGCCCTTCACCATGCTGTGATTTTAATTACGTCCAAACACAGTTGGTTCCGACCTTCCTATAAATGCAGGCTTTACCATGTTATTAGCCATAGGTAAGTGTTCACACTAGGCAGTCAGGTCAGGTACCCATCCGATTTGAGATTACCTTGACGTTTGGTGAATGGGCTCACATTTTTTGGCCAAATCTTGTGCTAAGCATCTCATGTGTTTTTTCATAGATCTCACAAGCCATTAAGCTATTCACATTTCATGTATCGCACATGTCCTTGCTTTAGTACAGTTGAGTGCAGCCATTGATCTATTTGCTTTGATCAGAGTGTGGTCAGAATGTCAACAGTTTTCCCGGAAGTAGAGCAAAAAAAAGTTTCTCCACCCTCTCCATTCTGACAGTCCATGAAAATCCTACCACACTTGCATGTCATCCGCGTGCAGCCTGATTTTTGCACGGATCCATGGACTTGCATTGCCGATTTTAATCAGATGCTGTGATCAAAATCGGATATGTCACCAACATTTCTGGCTCATTACTCACTCAGAGGAAAAAAGTTGGACATGTGAACAGCCACATAGATCCAATGAGTGCTATCCATGATAAAAAGGATATGTGAATGAGTCCTAATAGTGTTATCACACTTGACAAGTCCCCTTTAATAGAATGTGAACTTTGTCTAATATCCACTTACAGTAAGGGTATGTGCACACGTCCGGATTTCTTGCAGAAATTTCCTGAAGAAAACCGGAAATTTTCTGCAAGAAATCCGCATTTTTTTTTTTGCGTTTTTTTTCCGCGTTTTTTTTAGCATTCTGCAAGCGTAATTAGCTTGTAGAATGCTAAAGTTTTCCAAGCGATCTGTAGCATCGCTTGGAAAACTGACTGACAGGTTGGTCACACTTGTCAAACATACTGTTTGACAAGTGTGACCAACTTTTTACTATAGATGCAGCTTATGCAGCATCTATAGTAAAAGATAGAATGTTTAAAAATAATAAAAAAATAAAAAAAATGGTAATACTCATCCAGACATCTCATCAGCGGCGTCCGTTCCTCTTCCTATAGCTGGTGTGTGCGCGCAGGACCTTCCATGACGTCGCGGTCATGTGAGCGGTCACGTGAGCGGTCACATGACCGCTCACGACCAATCACAAGACAGTGACGTCATCACAGGTCCTTTACCGCACAGCAGCTATAGGAACCGAAGCGTCAGCATGCAGCGGTGAGGCGGGAAGACATCGAGGGTGAGTATAGGACTATTTTTTATTTTAATTCTTTTATTTTTGACCAATTATATGGTGCTCAGTCCGTGGAGGAGAGTCTCCTCTCCTCCACCCTGGGTACCAACCGCACATGATCCGCTTGCTTCCCGCATGGTGTGCACAGCCCCGTGCGGGAAGTAAGCAGATCAATGCACTCCTAGGTGTGCGGAATCCCCGCAATTCCGCATTTTTAATGAACATGTTGCTTTTTTTCCCGCGATGCGATTTTTTCGCGGAAAAAAATCGCAACATTTGCACAAAAAATGCGGAATACACTGTAAATAATAGGAGGCATATGTTAGCGTTTTTTTCGCGTTTTTATCACGTTTTTATAGCGAAAAAACGCGAATCCTGAACGTGTGCACATGGCCTAACTGACCCAGATCCATTATGCGGGAATCCTCTGGTGTCACAATAGTTCAGGTCTATATTTATTCATTGCCTTATACCAGATCTTGACGTACAGTATATTAAATAAAAAAACTTTCCAGCAATAAATATTTTTTAAATTTTAACTATAAAACATCAATCGTAAAGGGGTTTCCTTGAACTATAAGGCCATGTGCACACGTTGCGGATAGTCCTGCGGATTTTTCCGGTCTGATTTTGGTAAATCCGCACTGCGGATTACCTGTGGAATTACCGCGGATTTACCAGGTTTTTTTTGCGGAATTTGGTCGGATTCCAGCTGCGGTTTTACACCTGCGGATTCCTATTGTGGAGCAGGTGTAAACCGCTGCGGAATTTGCACAAAGAATTGACATGCTGCGGAATAAACAACGCTACGTTTCTGCGCGTTTTTTTCCGCAGCATGTGCACTGCGGATTTTGTTTTCTATAGGTTTACATGGTTCTGTAAACTCAGGGAAAAATGCTGCAGATCTGCAGCGTCAAAACTGCTGCGGATCCGCAGCAAAATCCGCAACGTGTGCACATACCCTAAATGAATGGCTTATCCTTTGGATAGGTAATTATATCAGATCTATTGGTGTCCAATTCCCAGTGCTCCTATCAAGCAACTGATTGAAGTCACAAAGACATTTTGGAAGTGGAACAGCTCTGTACATTGTGTAGTGTTCTTGAGTAATTCAGTTATGTCAAAAGTTATAAAACAGCAGGGCTGCCACCATGAATTTCAGGGCCCCATACTGGCAACATTTTCAGGCCCCCTTGAGAATTCGCACAGACCCCACATCCACCCCTGAAACTTTTCACAGTCCCACCACCCACTCTTGTAAAAACTCCACTTCTGCACCAAGTCCTCAATAATCACACAATAACAGTCCCCATCAAACACCAGATCACATACACGTCCATCAGTTTTTGTTTTGCCCAAAAGATTTTTTAAGCCTCCATCTCCGCCCTGTGAGATTGACACCAATTTTGATTTTCACAATGCTCGATGCTTCAATGTTTTTAGATCTCTTAGTCGGAGGTTTCTCTGGTTACTGAAGTACAATTATCAGCATTTCATACATTTTTAAACTTTTATTGACAAATACATTGTTTAGCAAAAACTCAATATCTACAGTGGTTGCGAGACGTTGCTCTTGGAGGGTGTTTAGATCCCATTCTTCATTCATCGCAGTGTTCTTTGCCAAAAATATGAGAGATGCTTGGTAGGGTTCACCTTTCCTTTTCTGGACATCTACGCTTCCAAATGTCGTAAACAGTCTGAAGGGAGCTTCATAAGAGAATTTTACCCCAGTCCTCTGCAGAACAATCCATGTACTTCCTGCAAAGCTATTCCACCGTCATGGTTTCACCCCTTTAATCAACTGAGGCGAAGATAGACTCCAATATTGTTCACAGACCCTAAGGATAGGTCACTCATAGTAAAGTCCAGAGAAACTCATTTAATACATGTAAGCCATAGTTTTTGTTAGTTGGTAATATCATTATCACATCTCCACCAGAACCTGTTCTTTCAACGTTTTCTTCTGTCACTAGGCACTGCCGTATTCATTCTGTGGGCGGTGCTAGTGATAGAAGAGAAGTTGGATCCGGAAGCTCTGGATGGTGAAGGCTCCATCCAGCCACTAAGATTAGGGTGGCTGAGACCTGCAGTGCCGTCCAGTCTGACAGTATGGGTGAGTGTGCTGCCCAACTGGAGTTACCAGCTCTTTGCCTAAGTTAATTGGAGAGCACCACACCCTACTTCCAATATACTGTTGAAAGCTGCCAGGTAAAGCCTTGTGCTTCTCTGGCTCAGTCCTGTCTGTTTAGCTCATTTTAATAGCATTGTTCCTAGTTTTGAATTCAACTTATTTTTGACTATTCTTGCAGATTCTAATGTTTTATTTTTCCTACTGTCCTGGTACTGATCCATCTACCTGACCACTTTTGCCAGCCTGCACTACCAAACCAACTTTTTCCATGATGCAGGCAGCACAGCAGCTCCTGTTTAACCCCTTAGTGATGGGGCCAAATTTTTGAAATCTGACCAGTGTCCCTTTATGTGGTAATAACTCTGGAAAGCTTCAACAGATCCCAATGATTTTGAGATCGTTTTTTCGTGACATGTTGTACTTTATGTTAATGGTAAATTTATGTCTTAATATTTTGTGTTTATTTATTTTAAAAAACCTGAAATTTGACAAAAATGTAAAAGAAATTTGCAATTTTCAAACTTTGAACGATTATCCCTTTAATCAAGATAGTCATGCCACACAAAAACATTAATAAATAACATTTCCCACATGTCGGCTTTACATCAGCACCATTTGTAAAATGTTATTTTATTTTGTTAGACTTTTAGGAGGTTTAAAAATGTAGCAGTAATTTTTCATTTTTTTCAAGGACATTTACAAAACTTATTTTTTTGAAGGACCTATTCAGGTTTTGAAGAGACTTTTGGGGTTCTATATATTGGAAAACTTCCAAAAGTGATGCCATTTTAAAAACAGCACCCCTCGACATATTGAAAACTGCTGTCAGGTAGTTAATTAACCCTTCAGGTGCTTTTCAGGAATGAATGCAAAGTGGCATGACAGGAATGAAAAAATATATTTTTACCACTTAAATGTCGCTAACTTCTGAACAGGCCACTATTGCCAGCAGAATCTAAGGCCGCTATTTGGCCGTGAACTGCCATGGCAAATATCAGAACTAGGGTTGAGCGAAGCGGATCGAAGAAATTCAAAAATCGCCGACTTTCGGCAAAGTCGGGTTTCATGAAACCCGACCCGATCCTAGTGTGGGATCGGCCATGAGGTCGGCGATCTTCGCGCCAAAGTCGCGTTTCGTATGACACGTTCAGCGCCATTTCTCAGCCAATGAAAGAGAACGCAGAGTGTGGGCAGCGGGATGACATAGGTCTCGGTCCCCACCATCTTAGAGAAGGGCATGACAGTGATTGGCTTGCTTTCTGCGGCGTCACAGGGGGTATAAAGGGGCGTGCACGCCGACCGCCATCTTACTTCTGCCGATCTCAGCATAGGGAGAGGTTGCTGCAGCTTCGTCAGAAGTAGGGATATAGTTAGAGAGGGAAGATTAACCCCAAAACCGCTTGTGCTGTAGCGATTTCCACTGTCCAACACCACCTTTTTTTGCAGAGACAGTGGAGGCTATTTTTTTGTGCATCAGCTCTGTAGCTTATTAGGCTGCCTTATAAGGCTCCCTGATAGCTGCATTGCTGTTTGCACCGCTGCTGTGCAAACCAACTGCTTTTTTTTTAAAGTAAAAATCCTGTTGCTCCTTTCTGCACAGTTATCTTGTTTATTTGTCCACACTTTTGTGTGCAGCAGTCCTTTTTGTTGCTGCCATACTTGTCCTGAGATCATTGTAGGGAGATTGAAATTGTCCTACAGTCCTTGGATTTTTTCAGATATCTTCCAGCCACTTTCTGCCACTTACATTGTGTTGTGTTATACACTGGGCTGCCTGAGTTTTGGTGCAGTCTCCCCCCCAAAAAAGGGAGATTCAAATTGTCATAAAGTGGATATACATCAGTTCTGTTAGTTTGTCGTATATCAGCCAGCCACGTTCTGCCACTTACATTGTGTTGTGTTATACACTGGGCTGCCTGAGATTTGGTGCAGTCTCCCCCCAAAAAAGGGAGATTCAAATTGTCACAAAGTGGATATACGTCAACTCAGCACGGTTGTTCAGTGGTTAGCACAGCAGCCTTGCAGCGCTGGGTCCTGGGTTCAAACCCCACTAAGGACAACATCTGCAAAGAGTTTGTATGTTCTCTCCGTGTTTGCGTGGGTTTCCTCCGGGTTCTCCGGTTTCCTCCCACATTCCAAAGACATACTGATAGGGAATTTAGATTGTGAGCCCCATCGGGGACAGCGATGATGATGTGTGCAAATTGTAAAAGCGCTGCGGAATATGTTAGCACTATATAAAAATAAAGTTTATTATTATTCTGTTAGTTTGTCGTATATCAGCCAGCCACGTTCTGCCACTTACATTGTGTTGTGTTATACACTGGGCCTGAGTTTTGGTTCAGTCTCCCCAAAATAAAAAGGGAGATTTAAATTCTCAACAAGTTTATATACACCTTCTACCTTGTTTTACAGTACCATATAATGGTTGTTATTTTGGTAACATTTTCCCAAAAATGAGGAAGTCTGGTGGAAGAGGCCGTGGGCGGTCGTTGCCAGCTGGTACTGATGGTGGTGGTGGAGCATCTGGTGGTAGTGGGAAAAGCAAAATAGCACCTAAGGCTGTAGGTGTTGAGCCAGCGTCATCGCCTGGCTACACAAGGCCTTGAAGGCTCCCTTATCTGGGAGTAGGAAAACCGCTTTTAAAGCCGGAGCAGCAGGAAAAAGTTTTGGCTTTCCTTGCTGACTCAGCCTCTAGCTCTTTCGCCTCCTCTTCAGAAAGTTCAAAATATAAAAGCAGCGACTCGTCAGTGGATGCTCCCGGTCAGGAACAAGACGTTTCCTTGTGTCCTTCACCCAAACCAAAAGTGAAGGATGCGTCAGGTGACACCACAGGTTACTCCACGGAGCTCTTTACACATACCGTGCCTGGGTTAGAAAGGGAAATTGATAATTGCCCAATACAAGATGAATCAAACATGGAGTGCACTGATGCACAGCCACAGCTAGATTAATATGCTGTTCCATTGACTCAGATCACTACATTGCTTACGCAGTTTACTGAGCCAGAATCTGACCCTGATGAGACTATGGTGCCTCATCCCGAACGCTATAGCACCTTACACGGTGACACAGAGGAAGGTGCACATGACACTGAAGAGGCGGTGATAGATGACCAGTTGTTGACCCAGATTGGCAGCCATTGGGGGAAGAGGGTGCCGCTGCCAGTAGCTCAGAAGCGGAGGAGGATGATCCGCAGCAGCCATCTACATCGCAACAGCTGTCATCTGGCTGGCCCGTATCAGGCCAAAAACGTGTGTCAAAAACAAAAACAGTTTTAGGACAGCGTGGCCATCCGGTGAAAGTAGCACAGCGTGCAATGCCTGAAAAGGTATTCGATAGTAGGAAGAGTGCAGTGTGGCAATTTTTTAACCAAGATCCGAATGATCAGTCAAAAGTTATCTGTAAGAAATGCTCAAAGACCTTTAGCAGAGGGAAGAATCTTCAAAATTTAAATACAACGTGCATGAATAGACATGTAACCAGCATGCACTTGCAAGCCTGGACTAACTACCAAACGTCACGTACCGTTGGTGCACCTGCTCAGAATGAAGGTAGTCAGCAACGCTACTTTGCTTCCCTCACTGTAAGCCCACCAGTTAGGACACCACCAGCAGCAAATGTGGAGGTATCGTCGCAAGGCCAAAGCAGTCAGGGAATCACAAGGTTATTGGTAGGAAACACTGTATGTAGGCCAACATCAAGAATACCATCACCAACCATCTCTCAATCCGCCATGTCCACCACCAACACCGCTAGTTCCACCATATTCAGCTTTCCAGTCCAGGTCACCCTACAAGAGAATCTCGTTAGGAAAAGAAAGTACTCATCCTCTCATCCGTGTACACAGGGTTTGAACGCCCACATTGCAATACTAATCTCATTAGAGATGATGCCCTACCGGTTGGTTGAAAGCAAAGCTTTCAAAGACCTGATGGCCTACGCAGTACCACGCTATTACCTACCCAGTCGGCACTTCTTTGCGAGAAAAGCCATCCCAGCCCTCCACCAGCATGTCAAAGACCGCATTGTCCATGCACTGAGGCAGTCAGTCAGTGGAAAGGTGCACCTCACAACAGATGCATGGATCAGTAGGCATGGCCAGGGACGTTACGTGTCCATCACGGCGCACTGGGTTAATGTGGTGGATGCAGGGTCCACTGGGGACAGCCATAGTGGGACAGTTCTGCCTAGCCTACGGTCTAGGAAACAATTGGCTGTAGGCGTTCGCCACCCCTCCTCCTCCTCCAGAAGCGAAAGCTCATCTGCAGATCGCAGTCACACGACCACTCCATCCGCAGCTGCCAGTGTTGCACACGAGGTGTCCCATTATCGAACAGCTAGTGGTAAGCATCAGTAGGCTGTGTTACAAATGAAGTGTTTGGGCGACAACAGACACCCCGTGGAAGTACTGGCCGAGTACTTGCAGCAAGAAACTCAGTCATGGCTAGGCAGTGTACATCTTGAATCAGGCAAGGTAGTCAGTGATAACGGAGGGACTTTTATGGCTGCCATAGCCCTTTCAGAACTGAAACACATACCTTGCCTGGCTAACACCTTGAACCTGGTGGTGCAGTGCTTCCTGAAAAATTATCCGGGGTTACCAGCCCTGCTCCTGAAGGTGCGAAGACTTTGCTCGCACATCCGCCGGTCGCCCGTACACTCCAGCCGTATGCTGAACTATCAGCGATTGCTGAATCTTCCCCAGCACCGCCTAATAATCGGCGTTGCAACAAGGAGGAACTCCACACTGCACATGCTTCAGAGGCTGTGCGAACAGAGGCGTGCTGTAATTTATTTGTGGGAGGATACACATACACGGGCAGGCAGTTGGATGGCAGACATGGAGTTGTCAGGTGTGCAGTGGTCGAAGCTACAAGACCTCTGTCAAGACCTTCAGTGTTTTGAGGAATGCACACGGCTGGTAAATGCAGACGACGCCATCATAAGCATGAGCATCCCACTAATGCGTCTGCTGATGCAAAGTTTGACGCACATTAAGGAGCAGGCGTCTGCAGCCAAAGAGGAGGGAAGCCTTGATGACAGTCAGCCATTGTCAGCTCAGGGAACTCTCCTGGACGAGGTGGCGGACGAAGAGGAGGAGAAGGAGGATGATGGGGATGAATATTTATGGGAGGAGGATGCTTCTCAGGGGGCAATAGAAACTGGTGGCGTTGCAAGGTCAGGTACAGGGTTTTTGCGGGACACAAGTGATGTTGGTTTGCAAGAAAGTGCTCCTCAACCCAGCACAAGCAGTGAATTGACACCTGGAACATTGGCCCACATGGCTGAGTATGCCTTGTGTATCCTAAAAAGGGACCCCCGCATTATCAAAATGATGACTGATGATGATTAGTGGTTGGCCTGCCTCCTGGATCCACGATATAAAGGAAAATTACAAAATATCATGCCACATGAGAACCTTGAGCAAATATTGGCTACCAAACAAGCAACTCTTGTAGACCGTTTGGTTCAGGCATTCCCAGCACACAGCGGCGGTGATGGTTCTCACACGAGCCGTAGTGGGCAACATGGCAGAGCTGTTGGAGGCGCACAAATCCGAAGTGGCATTGGACAGAGGGGTTTTTGTCATGATCTCTGCAGGCAGAGATCATAGCAAGCCTATAGAGGGACAAGCTCTCGGAAGATGGAACTATACTGACCATGAACTAAGCCTGCCGCGCAACTAGAAATAGCCAGGTAGCATTTCCTATTAATCGCTAGATGCCCAGCTCTGGCCTAAGACCTAAATAGCTAGCAGAGGGAAATATAAGACCTGGCTCACCTCTAGAGAAATATTCCAAAGAAGACAGTAGCCCCCCACATATAATGACGGTGAGTTCAGATGAAACAACAAACGCAGCAGGAAAATAGTCTTAGCAAATTTGAGGTCCGCTTACTAGATAGCAGAAGACAGATAGTATACTTTCATGGTCAGCAGAAAAATACTAACAAAACACCATCCAGAGATTACCTTAAACTCTGGCATTAACTCATAACGCCAGAGTAGCAATCCCTGATCGACGAGAGCTTTCCAGACACAGTAACAAAACTTCAGCTGCGAACTGGAACAAATAGGCAAAACAAAACATGGACAAAAGTCCAACTTATCAGTAGTTGTCTAGAAGCAGGAACAAGCACTGAGAGGCATCAGATAACATTGTTGACCGGCAAGAAACCACCAGAGAAATGAGCTTAAATAGCGACACCCACTACTGATGGAATCAGGTGAAACAGGAAAGAGGATGACAAGTCCAATTCCACAAGCGGCCACCGGGGGAGCCCAGAATCCAAATTCACAACAGTACCCCCCCCTCAAGGAGGGGGCACCGAACCCTCACCAGATCCACCAGGGCGACCAGGATGAGCCCTATGGAAGGCACGAACAAGATCAGAAGCATGAACATCAGATGCATTGACCCAAGAATTATCCTCCTGGCCGTAACCCTTCCAGTTGACCAGATACTGGAGTTTCCGTCTGGAAACACGAGAGTCCAAAATTTTCTCCACAACGTACTCCAACTCACCCTCAACCAACACCGGAGCAGGAGGCTCAACAGAAGGTACAACAGGTACCTCATACCTGCGCAATAACGACCGATGAAAAACGTTATGAATGGAAAAGGACGCAGGGAGGTCCAAACGGAAAGAAACAGGATTAAGAATCTCCAATATTCTATAAGGGCCGATGAACCGAGGTTTAAACTTAGGAGAAGAGACCCTCATAGGGACAAAACGAGAAGACAATCCATTCTTCCGTCTAAAATTCTGTCGCTCGCTCCTGGACAGAATTCTATCACACTGCATACTTTCTGGCGTCTTTTCCATAGACACCGCCAGATGGTGCATCGGTTTGCGCTCCCGCAGACGCCTATCAATCTGAATAGCCATTGTCATGGACTCATTCAGACCTGCAGGCAAAGGGAACCCCACCATAACATCCTTAACGGCATCAGAGAGACCTTCTCTGAAAGTTGCCGCCAAGGCGCACTCATTCCACTGAGTAAGCACAGACCATTTACGGAATTTTTGGCAGAAAACTTCAGCTTCGTCTTGCCCCTGAGATAGTGCCATCAAAGTTTTTTCTGCCTGAAGTTCCAAATGAGGTTCCTCATAAAGCAAGCCCAAGGCCAGAAAAAACGCATCCACATCGCGTAACGCAGGATCCCCTGCTGGCAATGAGAAGGCCCAATCTTGAGGGTCACCCCTGAGCAAGGAAATCACAATCCTAACCTGCTGAGCAGGGTCTCCAGCTGAACGAGACTTCAGGGACAAATAAAGCTTACAATTATTTCGGAAATTCTGGAAGCTAGCTCTATTCCCTGTGAAGAACTCCGGCAAAGGAATTCTCGGCTCAGATACCGGAGCATGTACTACAAAATCTTGTAAATTTTGTACTTTCGTGATGAGATTATTCAAACCCGCAGTTACACTCTGGAGATCCATTATTGTCAGGTGCACACAGAGCATACAGAGATTAGGAGGAGAGAGAGAAAAAAGACTGCAGCAAGGCAGACTGGAGGAAAAAAAAAAAAAAAAATTCCAGCAGACTTCTTATAACTCTCCTTTCTCAACCTGGGTCTTTAACACTTTATGGGCCGGTCAAACTGTCATGATCTCTGCAGGCAGAGATCATAGCAAGCCTATAGAGGGACAAGCTCTCGGAAGATGGAACTATACTGACCATGAACTAAGCCTGCCGCGCAACTAGAAATAGCCAGGTAGCATTTCCTATTAATCGCTAGATGCCCAGCTCTGGCCTAAGACCTAAATAGCTAGCAGAGGGAAATATAAGACCTGGCTCACCTCTAGAGAAATATTCCAAAGAAGACAGTAGCCCCCCACATATAATGACGGTGAGTTCAGATGAAACAACAAACGCAGCAGGAAAATAGTCTTAGCAAATTTGAGGTCCGCTTACTAGATAGCAGAAGACAGATAGTATACTTTCATGGTCAGCAGAAAAATACTAACAAAACACCATCCAGAGATTACCTTAAACTCTGGCATTAACTCATAACGCCAGAGTAGCAATCCCTGATCGACGAGAGCTTTCCAGACACAGTAACAAAACTTCAGCTGCGAACTGGAACAAATAGGCAAAACAAAACATGGACAAAAGTCCAACTTATCAGTAGTTGTCTAGAAGCAGGAACAAGCACTGAGAGGCATCAGATAACATTGTTGACCGGCAAGAAACCACCAGAGAAATGAGCTTAAATAGCGACACCCACTACTGATGGAATCAGGTGAAACAGGAAAGAGGATGACAAGTCCAATTCCACAAGCGGCCACCGGGGGAGCCCAGAATCCAAATTCACAACAGGTTTTATGACCAGGTTGTGGAGTGATTTCGCAACGACCGCTGACACGACAGGTACTGTTGCATCGATTCAAAGTGACAGGAGACAGCATTTTTCCAGTATGGTTACGAACTACTTTTCCACCCTTATCGATGTTCTCCCTCACAGGTCATTCCCCTTTGATTACTGGGCATCTAAAATAGACACCTGGCCTGAATTGGCAGAATTTGCATTACAGGAGCTGGCATGCCCTGCTGCTAGTGTGCTATCAGAAAGAGTATTCAGTGCTGCTGGTTCAATACTGACCGAAAAAAGGACACATCTGGCTACCCGAAATGTTGATGATCTAACCTTCATTAAAATGAACCAATCATGGATTTCAAATTATTTGGCCCCACCTTCCCCTGCTGACACGTAGCTTGCCTGAAAAATGTCTTGCTTTTGGCCTCCTCTTACTGACTTCTCCAATTCCTCCATTTGCAGCTGCTGTATGTTCACCATAGGCCATTTTTATACCTCCCTAAATGGGCTGACTCCTCCACAGGGCCGTGGTCACCACCTGGCGCAAGCACCCATGCGAGTGCCGTGTCTCTGACAGTGGTGGTGCACAACCAATGTCAGACACACCGTCGTAATATGAGGGGCCCTGTGCCAGTACCGCCGCCCACGAGAGAGTGTTCCCCCCAGCTCAAAGAGTGCTCTACCACTTGCAATACTTACCTCTCCCTGCTCCACCACTGTGTAGTCTGTGCTGATAAATCCTTCAATGGCACTGCCAATACAAATTTGTTGAAATGATAGATGATAGTTAAAATATACAGGGGCCCTGGCCTCCATTTAGACCAGTTAATACTTTGCGCCTACTACCACTGTCTGCTACTCAGCAGAGGAGCCCACCCCTGTACCTAGCTATGCCACCTGTTTATTTATGAAAAAATTTTTGGCAGACATTTAGCCTA
Source organism: Ranitomeya variabilis (assembly GCF_051348905.1). NCBI lineage: Eukaryota > Metazoa > Chordata > Amphibia > Anura > Dendrobatidae > Ranitomeya > Ranitomeya variabilis. The sequence continues at coordinate 73,276,345 of NC_135232.1, forward strand.
CTTACTTATTTGGGCCTACTCACTGTGTCAGCCTCTCATTACAGTTGTCCTCCGCTGAACAAAGCAATGCCACCAGTTTAGTCCTGTTACCAATTTTGAACTGCATTTAGCCTACTTACTTATTTGGGCCTACTCACTGTGTCAGCTTCTCATTACAGTTGTCCTCCGCTGAGCAAAGCAATGCCGCCTGGTTAGTCCTGTTACCAATTTTGAACTGCATTTAGCCTACTTACTTATTTGGGCTTACTCACTGTGTCAGCCTCTCCTTACAGTTGTCCTCCACTGAACAAAGCAATGCCGCCAGTTTAGTCCTGTTACCAATTTTGAACTGCATTTGTCCTTCTTACTTATTTGGGCCTACTCACTGTGTCAGCCTCTCATTACAGTTGTCCTCTGCTGAACAAAGCAATGCTGCCAGTTTTGTCCTGTTACCAATTTTGAACTGCATTTAGCCTACTTACTTATTTGGGCCTACTCACTGTGTCAGCCTCTCATTACAGTTGTCCTCCACTGAACAAAGCAATGCCGCCTGGTTAGTCCTGTTACCAATTTTGACCTGCATTTAGCCCACTTTATTATTTGGGCCTACTAACTGTGTCTGCCACTCCTTACAGTTGTCCTCTGCTGAACAAAGCAATGCCACTACATTCCCCTTGCACTCTACACAGCCAGAATCTGACCTTGCTGAAAGTCAGGTTCCCCTTCCCGCATACTATACCACCTTACACAGGGAGAAAGAGAAAGGTGCAGATGAAAGTGCAGGTTCCTTCATCAGGTGGGGGGGCATTCTCATTGGCGACGTCACTGGCACAGGGCCCCTCATAGTACGCAAAAGTGCCGTCAAACACACGGCCGTACTATGAGGGGCCCTGTGCCAATGCCAACGAGTGGGCCCCCACTGCTTGCTCAGGATCACAGCACTTGCAAAGTTGAAATACTTACCTCTCCCTGCTCCACCGCCGTGACGTATTCTGCGTTTCCTGGGCCCATGAAAAACTTGAGCCAGCCCTACCCCCCCACAACTTTAGCCAAATGTCCCCAGTTTTCAATGCCTAACTATTATTATAAAGTAAATTAAGATTGACAAGCTTCAATAATAAGAAGTGATATTTTTGGCATTAAAATGGGCACTGTAGGTGTTTTCCTGTCCTCCACTCACTGCCGACTTTGATTCCCCATTGACTTGTATTGGGTCTCGTGTTTCAGTCGGCCCCCGACTTTACGCAATAATCGGCCGATTTCACCCGACCCGACTTTTGACAAAGTCGGGTTTCGCGAAACCAGACTCGATCCGAAAAATTAAAAGTCACTCAACTCTAATCAGTACCACAGAATCATGATCTCAGGTTGCTGATGGGGTTAATTATGAAGCCTCCACACTCTGTTAACCATTTATATGATGTAGTCACTATTGACAGCAGCATCTCAGGGGTTAAACAGATATGGATGTGTCAAAACTGATCGTGGCTAATGCAGCAAGTTGTCAGCTATAGCGTACAGCCAACAGCTGCTGGATTGTCAGCTGTATGCTATTCTCTTATATCTCAGGTCAGTTAAAAGACGTACTGGTGGTAATTACGGGGTTAAGTCCATATGGGATCTGGTCAGAAGAGAGGCTTGCGCTAAGGCTGGGGTCACACTTGCGAGTGCAATGCGAGAAACTCGCATGAGTCTCTCGCATCAATACCCGGCACTGCCACCGGATCTCGGGAACGGAGCGTTCAGCTACATAGAAACACATACAGCCACACACTCCGGTCCCGAGTGCCAGCGGCAGTGCTGGGTATTGATGCGAGAGACTCGTGTGAGTTTCTCGCATTGCACTCGCAAATGTGACCCCGGCCTTAACCTGTCCGTGGTAGCCATTATAGAGCTGCCAGGTGACCACTGACAGGATGTCATTACAATTAGGTCTTTAGTATTAAAGAAAGGATACATTTTCTCTGCAACATTTGATGTCAAGACAAAAATAAATCTCTGTTACAGAGTTTTCCTATGGGTGAATAAATCAAGTTTTTATTTTACTGGAAGAATTTAGTGCTGCTGTCTTATCAATTTCTAATCGCAAATGTTCTGTCTTTCCATCTACCATTACCATGGTTGCTAATGCACCAGGGCAAGTGGAAAGAGCAGAAGCTAAGTGCCAGAATTAATATATATAATTGATGTGCCATTTCTGGGATGGCTGAGTGCTGGTGTTATTAGTCTGGGAGGAGGCCAATATCCATGGCCCGTTCTCAGTCTATTAGTATAAGCCTACAGCTGTCTGTTTAGTCTTTGCTGGTTAATAAAAATAGGGGGGGGGCACGTCATTTTTTAGGCCCCCCTTTTTAATCACCAGTAAAGATTATGTCGACAGCTGTGAGCTGATATTAATAGGCTGGGAACCTTAATGGATATTGGTGCCTTCCCAGAATAATAACACCAGCCCCAAGCTTTCTGCTTTTGCTCAGCTGGTTAATAAAAATAAGTGGGCCCCATGCCTTTTTTAAATTTATATATAGTTTTTAGATAAATTCAAGTACAGAAAAGTACACATGCAAAACACTGATGATATTTTTATATTTATTCATTTAATGCGCTGACTACAACTGTCATCAGCAGTGCCTGTTCTCGCGGATTGCAGGGAGACCAGGTGAGGAAAATGAGTGCTGGATTCAGCAGCCGGTGCCTGGGAACAGCGCTAACTGTACTGCTTTTCCCAGATGCCGATACATGTCACACAGATGACACACGGAGATAGAGAAGAAGGGAGATGGAGTGAGAGGGGGAGACAGAGAGGGACTGCTTTAAAAAAACACATTAAATTCATGGGATTTATTTTTACATACATGAAAAAAGAGCAACAAAATAGTGTGTGAATGAAGCCTAAGCATGAATTTAGAGGTTTAAGTCATTCAGGATCAGTAACATTTCTAATCTCCTTTTGCAGTTCATCATATGACTTCTTGAACATCGGCATTTGATTGATATTTTACCTACGTCTAATCTCTAGGACTAGAATGCATCCACATTTCTTCTGCAATTATTTGTATCTTTGGTAAAGCTTTTGACATTTGACACAGCTGTTAAATGATACAATCTGTTTACTCGAACTCAGCGCAGTTTAATCAATGTGGAAGCCGGTCATCCTTACGTTACACAACCTCATGACTCACCGCGCGTCCACACATCAGACCTTACAGTGAAATGTTTAATGAGATTTATACAATCACTTGAATTGTTATTATTTTCGCTCACTAAATAATAACACCCTATGAGAAGTAAAAGCCAGGACTCAGATAAGGCGGAAATGAAGGTAGCAGACGCATAAGGCAGTAGGAGTTTTAGTTTATACTTAGGTTACTCAATCAAGATGATATCACATAGACAAAAGTCTACGAACCGACAGGCATGAATCATCGCATGTCATGGCCATTAAAATCGCTAAACTAAGAGAGGAAATCTTTTCTTAGTTCTAATCAGTTAGTTGAACGTTTGTTTTGCTTTTTCATAATTAGCGGAGATGTTTGTATACGACACATTTCTAAGAAAAAAGTCACTCCCACGACAACACACACCTGGTCCACAAATTATAAGTTTTAACAAGCAAAGTTTTAATGTAAAAACTGCTACGTAAAAAATTAAATAAAAATGAATTTAAAAAGTATTGGGTTTTGGAAAAAAAAATCTTTTTATTTTAAAAAAAAAGGTAAAAACAGAGACCACAAATAGCACTAACTTGTCAAAATTGTAATGATTATGCAAAATTGTACCAAAAAGTTACGAAATATAGTTAAATAGATGATCTTGTAGAACTCTTGTTCATACATCCTAGGGCATATGGATGATGAGGAGTCACTCAGGAACACCGACTGAGAGACCTGCAGCTACTTGAGTACTTGTATGTATTCCAGTTTGAGGGCTAACTCACTCGAGCGTATAACACGGCCAAGTGCTGATGCTATCCGACTAGACATCTCGACTAGACATGTCCATCTTCTCTCAATTCATTTGCATTGAGTGAGGATGCACACATCTAGTTGGCATGTGACCGCATGGATGCAGATCACATATTTCTCATGCCCACCCATTCCTGGCACATAGAGTGACTGCAGACTTAAGCCACAAGCCTGGACAACCCCCTTATTCTCTTCACTGATGGAAATTATTTGTGATATACTTGTTCAGATAACCAGGAGAATTTTTTCTGTATTCACTTTAACACTTTTATAGTTAGAACTTTTTACCTAAATTTTGTCACATGAAGCTGACTACCATAAAGATTAATCAAGTAAAACTTTGAAAGTTTATGGTCCAAATCCACGCTGCTGGTTCGTGAAGAAACGTCGGACCCCCGAAACATTAGGAAATACCGTTTTTATTTTTCTACACGTTTCAAAGTGTAACCCACTTCTTCAGGAAAAATAAAATTCAATATGGAAAAAGTAATCAAACATATCATCAAACTTAAAAGGAATCAGTCAGCAGGATTCACACCTCAAACGATTTATACGCGTGTGCAGCTCTTTCATACAAGTTTAGCAATACATTTATATGGTCAGCCCATTCCTCGTTACTGAGAAATCAGCATTTGTAGATCTGAAGCATCTATTTCTCCAGCAATATTCCCTCAAATGATTGACTGATGGCTCTTTTGCCTGAAAGTCACACAGCATAAAGGCTGTCAGTCAGGCAGGATGAGGTGGTTCTAGGCAGGGCATGGAGCTGGAGTGACAGAGGCTTCAGATCAACTATAGTAATTCAGCTTAATGTGTATAGATATTCAAATTTCTCAATAATGGAGGAACTAAAATGTATTGCTGGACTTGTCTTTGAAAGAGTTTGATGCACATATAAATTGTTTTGTGTTGAAAGGGTGAAATCCTGACAGATTCTTTTTAAGTTAAACTTGCAAGTTTTCTTCCCCATGCAGAGTTTTGCCTGTTGACTTTTTCCAAACGAAGCTACCAGGCAAAACATTGAGGTCTGTTTTCACCTGACCAGGCCAATTTTTACAATTTCGACCACTCTGGAACACTTCAACGGATACCGGTGATTCTGAGACTGTTTCCTCATGACATTTGTACTTTGTGATAGTGGTAAAATTTCTTTGAGCCCCAAGTTTATCATTTTCACACTGGGAAATGGGTAAAAATGGCACCAGAATTTGCCTCACAATTTCTGCTGAATGTAGAAATATCCCATATGTGGCTGTACAGTATTACTTTGCCATACGGGAGGGACGCAGATTTTCCTAATTTGCAGATTCCATATAAAGAGCCCCTAAGTGCTATAAAAGCAGAAATCCCCCAAAAGTGACCTCATTTTGGAAATTATAACCCTTTGGTAATTTATCTACAGGTGTAGTGATGATTTTGACTCCATGGGTGTTTTCCAGAAACAGGCAGCAGTGGATGTTGCTGAGTGAAAATTGCAAACTGCCGTTGTAGTGACCAGTACGCTGTAGTGACCAGTACGTTGCAGTTACCAGTAAACTATGCCCAACTCATGCATCTGGAGACACACACATGTAAATTAGGCGGGCTCTCACCACTACAGAAATGCCAAACATGTGGGCGCTAAATGTTGTTTACGCGCCCTGGGGCTCAGAAGGGAGGGGGGGCATTTGGATTTGGGAGCAGAGAATTTGCTGAATTTCTTTTGGGGAGCAAGGAGCTATTTAGCTTTTGCAGAACTTTTGTGCTACTAGAACGTGAAAGCCCCCTATATTTCCGTTAACAGATGACGGACATGAGTGAAGGCTTGCTTTTTTGTGAATTGAGTTGAAGCTTTTATTGGGAACATTTTACACGTTTGGGATCACATTTATCCAGCGATCTATGCTGAGCACTTACTTTTGGGTTTCCATCTAAATCTCCGAGTGACGTGACAGATGAAACCCCGAGGGATCCATTCACTATAATGAGGCGGCAGATTTATTCTGGACTATGTCCGGCCTCTGTTCAGCTGTCTCCTTTTCAGAAGTGCACAAAACTGTGACCGACGGCACTTTTATGCAATCCTAAAAAGATGGACACTTCTGAATCACTGCTATGGCATCCACAGTGACTCCATGTGTCTCATTATAAGGAATTTTTCACCTGGGGTTCTGTCAGAATCACGTATTTCAGAGATTTACATGGAAACCCTGGTGTAAGCACTCAGTGCAGAGCGCAGGATTAATGTTCGCCAAGCCTTACTGTGATCATTGGGAGGCAGAATGAAAAAATCAACAGCAGGTGAAGAATTGGTTTTATTTATTTTTTACACTGTTCCTCGTGTGGTGTAAGCGATTAGGCAACTTTATTGGATTGGTGCGATTACAGCGATACCATATGTATATAGGGTTTGTATGTTTGGCTGTTGTCACACACTAAAAGCCTCTTTTATTGCGAAAACTATTTTTTGCATCCCCATATTTTAAGAGCTATAATTTTTTCATATTTCGGCCTACAGAGTCATGTGAGAGCTTGTTATTTGCGGGACAAGATGACGTTTTTATTTTTACCATTTTCGGGCACATTACATTTTTTTATCGCTTTCTATTCTGATGTTTGGGAGGCAGAATGAACAAAAACCAGCAATTTAGGAATTGCTTTTTTTTTTATATACCATTCGGAGTGTGGTAAAATTGGTAAGACAGCTTTATTCTTCGGGTCAGTGTGATTACAATGATACCTCATTTATATTGTTTTTTATGTTTTGGCACTTTTACACAATAATAACTATTTTATAGAAAAAATAATTATTTTTGCATCGCTTTAGCTCTAACTTTTTTATTTTTTTGCTGATAGAGCTGTATGGCAGCTTATTTTTTGTGGGACAAGATGACAATTTCAGCGGTATCATATTTAATTACATCAGTCTTTTTTATCATTTTTTTTACGGTGTTCATTGAAGGGATTAACTAGTGGGACCTTCTGTCTCTTCCCCATTATCACGTAGAATGGAAGTCCGCAAGGTTAGGGTCCTCTCCCCTCTGTACCAGTCTGTCATTGTAAATTTGTTTACTGTAAATGATATCTATAACTCTGTATGTAACCCCTTTCTCATGTACAGCACCATGGAATTAATGGTGCTATATAAATAAATAATAATAATAATAATACTATAATAATACTGGGACAGTTTTATAGAGCGGGTCATTATTGATGCAACAATACCAAATATGTGTACTTTTATTGCTTTTTTTAATTTACATAAATAAGTGTATTTATTGGAAAATATTTATTTATTTTGTGATTTTTTTTTTTTAAATATTTTTACACATTCTAATATTTTTTTTTACTTTTGTACATTGTCCCAGTATGGGACATCACTGTATTATATCAGATCGCTGATCTGACACTCTGCACTGCAGAGTATCAGATCAAGATCTGACAGGCAGGGAAGGAGGCATGCCTGTGCCTGCTCTGAGCAGGTGCTCACAAGCCACCTTCCCTTCAGGACCCGGAATGACCCTGTGGCCTTCTTGGTGCCGGGGTCTCCATGGAGACCATCAGGACAACGCGATCACATTGTGTTGTTCTGATGAAAGCACATAGGGAGCCCCTCCCTGCGTGATGCCCCTCTTTGTCGCTGTCACTACTGACAGCTGCATCAGAGGGTTAAAAGCCCACAATCGGTGCTAACACCGATCATGGGCATTACTGCGGGGTGTCAGTTGTCACATACAGCAGACACCCGCACGTGATCACCGCGGCGCTCAGCGCTCAGCCGCGCGATTGGTGCGCCATACTGCTGTTTGCGGGAACGCATCTCCCACAGAGCAGTACTAGAACGGCACATTTCGGGAAGGGGTACTTGAAGATTTATCTGATTATTTTTTACCTTTGTTAGTTTATGTAACAGGAGTGATCAAAACTGTTAGTCAAATCTAGCACAACAGTCTTGGTCATATACAGTGGGGAAAAAAGTATTTATTCAGCCACCAATTGTGCAAGTTCTCCCACTTAAAAAGATGAGAGATCCCTGTAACATCATACGTAGATCACAACTGTGGGAGTCAAAATGAGAAAACAAATCCAGATTTATTTTGGAAATTATGGTGGAAAATAAGTGTTTGGTCATTAAAAAAAGTTAATCTCAATATTTTGTTATATATCCTTTGTTGGCAATGACAGAGGTCAAACGTTTTCTGTAAGTCTTCACAAGGTTGGCACACACTGTTGGTGGTATGTTGGTTCATTCCTCAATGCAGATCTCCTCTAGAGCAGTAATGTTTTGGGCAGGGCCGGCGTCAGCGGACGGCAGGGTCGGGCAGATGCCGGGGCCCCCTGACTTCTGGGGGCCCCCCTAGCAGGGGCGGACTGGGCCGGGTTGCAAAGATGCAAATGCCCCCCGGGCCGCTCCCCCTGCAGCTGATCAGGGCCGGCCGCCTGGTGGTGGCTGTAAAGCTGCAAATTGTGTGCAAAGCTGCATCAAATTGTGCGCGGCCGTGTGCGCTGCACTGTGAAGCGGCCGGCAGCAGTCACAGTCGGCGCACACGTCCGCGCCGGGTCCGGGAGCTTTGTGCGCGGCTGTCAGCTTGACGGCTGCACAGCTCCTGCTCCCTCCAGGCTCCATGATATCTCTCTATGCTTCCGGGTCAGGTGTCGGGCGTGCGCGATGACGTCATCGCGCACGTGCCGACATGTCCCGGCCAGGACGCTAGCGGAGAGGCGCTGCAAGGGAGCGAGTGGTGATGTAAGTATAAAAAACCTTTTTTTTTTTTTTTTTTTTTTTTTAAATTAAATGGTGGGTAACTGCAAATGAAGAAGTGGGGAGGGGTGAAAGGAGGCTGCACATGATGGAGTTTTGGGGGTTAAAGGAGGCTGCACATGATGGAATTTGGGGGGTTAAAGGAGGCTGCACATGACGGAATTTGGGGGGATAAAGAAGGCTGCACATGATGGAATTTGGGGGGTTAAAGGAGGCTGCACATGATGGAGTTTGGGGGGATTAAAGGAGGCAGCACATGATGGAACTTGGGGGGGTTAAAGGAGGCTGCACATGACGGAATTTGGGGGGTTAAAGGAGGCTGCACATGACGGAATTTTGGGGGGTTAAAGGAGGCTTCACATGACGGAATTTGGGGGGTTAAAGGAGGCTGCACATGTTGGAATTTGGGGGGTTAAAGGAGGCTGCACATGACGGAATTTGGGGGGTTAAAGGAGGCTGCACATGATGGAATTTTGGGGGTTAAAGGAGGATGCACATGGTGGAATTTGGGGGGATTAAAGGAGGCTGCACATGATGGAATTTGGGGGGTTAAAGGAGGCTGTACATGACGGAATTTTGGGGGGTTAAAGGAGGCTTCACATGACGGAATTTTGGGGGGTTAAAGGAGGCTTCACATGATGGAATTTGGGGGGGTTAAAGGAGGCTGCACATGATGGAATTTGGGGAGTTAAAGGAGGCTGCACATGATGGAATTTGGGGGGATAAAGGAGGCTGCACATGATGGAATTTGGGGGGGTTAAAGGAGGCTGCACATGATGGAATTTGGGGAGTTAAAGGAGGCTGCACATGACGGAATTTGGGGGGTTAAAGGAGGCTGCACATGATGGAATTTTGGGGGTTAAAGGAGGATGCACATGGTGGAATTTGGGGGGATTAAAGGAGGCTGCACATGACGGAATTTGGGGGGTTAAAGGAGGCTGCACATGATGGAATTTGGGGGTTAAGGAGGACTGCACATGATGAAGGAGGAGTTGGGCTGCACATGATGAAGTGGGGGAGTTGGGCTGCACATGATGAAGTGGGGGAGTTGGGCTGAACATGATGAAGTGGGGGTAAGGAGGACTGCACATGAAGTGGGAGGTAAGGGGGACTGCACATGATGGGGGACTCGTAAGCTTGCAATCTATGAGGTTGCATAATAACCAATTATATATTGATTGTGGGTGGACCTCTGTATTCAGATGTGTAGTGTAGAAGAAAGGGAAAAAGTGGGGAATGTGCTCTAGATAACTGTGTTTTTTTTATGCAGAGGCGAGTCCTGGCTGGAAGAAGCGATGGCGGTCTGTGCTGCATGAATGAGAAAAGCAAAGATGAAGGACTTCAGCTAGAGACGTCACTGGTGAGTCAGTGTATTACCTGTGCACTGACACTATACACTGTATACTATATACAGAGCTCCTGTATATAATGTCACTGGCAGTGGTGATCACTGTATTACCTGTACACTGGCACTTTTTACAGAGCTCCTGTGTATAATGTCACTGGTGATCCCTGTATTACCTGTACACTGACACTATATACAGAGCTCCTGTGTATAATGTCACCAGTAGTGTTGAGCGATACTTTCCGATATCGGAAAGTATCGGTATCGGAAAGTATCGGCCGATACCGTCAAAATATCGGATCCAATCCGATACCGATACCCGATCCCAATGCAAGTCAATGGGACGAAAATATCGGAATTAAAATAAACCCTTAATAAACTTGTAGGTTCATTCTACATGAAGGAAAACAACTAAGAATAATGTAGGATGTATTGGGGGACGTGGCGGAGATATTAAAGGGACAGAGGTTTAGCCCAATGTAATAGAATAGCAGGATTTTTTATTTTTTTTTATGAAGTTCGGCGTTAGAAAGAATTTGACTATGTTATTTTTTTTTTTTTTTATGTCAGATATTGATGTTTCACTACTTCCACGCCCTTCACCTTCTTTTTTACTTCTCCCACGCTTTCTTCTTAATTATCCTCATCATCAGCTTCTTTGACATCAACTTCTTCACCTTATTCATCTTCTTCTTCATCTTCTACCTATTATTTTTTGGGTTACATTGTTCATATTCTTTTTATTTTACTATTATCTTCATCATATTCAACTTCTTCATCATATTCTTATTTGTGACAGGCATTCCCGTAGTTGTTATCTATAAAAGTTTGAAGATTACACCTTCCGTTCTGCCTGTCACAAACCAGTTACATTTGTCCGCGTTCAGTTTGGCCTGCAGCATCAGGCTTTATCCAGGGGCACCACGAGGAGGAACGGACTCACCCCCATACACTGCTTAGTCTTCTTCTGCTTATAATTTACATAATATTTTTTTGCTCTGATATTTTGTGTTATGCTTAATGTCCTTCTGCTCTTTGTTCTGCAGCCTCTTGTTCTTCTGCTTCTCGGTCTTCCAGGTCGTCGTCGTCTCCAGGGTCGTCGTCTCCGGGGTCGTCGTCATCGGGGTGGTCTCCGGGGTCGTCGTCATCGGGGTGGTCTTCAGGGTCATCGTCTCCAGGGTCGTCGTCATCACGGTGGTTGTCGTCTCTGGTGTCGTCGTCATCTTAGGGGTGTTCTTCCGGGTCATCGTGTTTAGTCTCTTGAACTTGGAAATGTAGCAGAAGGTACAAGAAGGCTGAGAAAATGCCGAGAACCAGCTGATGGAACTGGAACTCGGATGGCTACCCGAAGGTCCAAGAGCCAATGGAACTACCGAGGACCAGCTGACGTTACAGGAACCCGGTTACTAAGCAGGAGGTACCCGTGCCTGAAAGCACTACCAAGGACCACCTGACGTTGGTGGAACTCGGATACCCAGAGGGAGGCACCTAAGCCAAAGGCTCTGCCCGGAACCAGCTGACGGTACTGGAACCAGGATGGGGAGCAGAAGGTACAAGAGCAAAAGACACTGCCGAGAACCAGCTGACGGTGCTGGAACCCGGATGGGTAGCCGAAGGTCCAAGAGCCAATGGAACTACCGAGGACCAGCTGACGTTACTGGAACCCGGTTACTAAGCAGGAGGTACCCGTGCCTGAAAGCACTACCAAGGACCACCTGACGTTGGTGGAACTCGGATACCCAGAGGGAGGCACCTAAGCCAAAGGCTCTGCCCGGAACCAGCTGACGGTACTGGAACCAGGATGTGGAGCAGAAGGTACAAGAGCAAGTGTCTGCGTGGCTTTTGCAGGACACGTTGCCGGCTGCACAGCAGGGGAACAGCTGGCGGTGCTGGACCCCACTGACACATTGGCGAGGTGTTTGGCTCTGTGCAGCCAGCACTTCCGGACAGCAACGAGCGGTGTTGTAGCCCGGGCTCTGCAGGGGGAGCAGAGTGTAGGCCGAAGCCTACTTGAACCAATTTCAAAGGTAACCTTTAACCCCCCCTCAGGGGTTAGAAAGTAGAAGAGCCACAGCTTATGCAGCAGTAGTGCTGCACAAGTCAAAGGTTGCTCTTTTAATTTCGCTCCTTGCACACGCTGAATGAAACACGTATAACATTTAGCCCTTTATACAGTCAAACTGTGTTGGAGGCGCGAGTTCCCTTTGTAATGAGACGCAGCACAGATGTCAAGAATCCCACCTTGGTGCTGGGTGCAGCCTCCTGAGCGTTGTTATTTGCTGTACAGGAGTCTGCGCTGTCGTGTTATCCCCTGGCCTAGCGCCGTTAGCGCTGCCCATCTTCTGACCTCATTTAATGTTGGCCGGTGCGGTTCGCGATGCCCATGAATCACAGCCCCGCAGTGTATTGACATAGTTTAAACACTGCGGGGCTGGGATTCATGGCCTGGCGCAGTACATATGTTCGCCTCTCGCTTGGGTTCTTACACCCGCTTCAGACTATGCGGCGTCATCTGATCCCTTATCGCATGCCACGGCCATGAAGCCGCACAGTCCGAAGAAGGCGGAAGGAGAGGAGGGACAGGCGAACTGATGCACTGATCCTGCCCATCAATCACACCCTCGCAGTCCCAATAAATAAGACACCGAGGGGCGTTGTGTGGGTCAGGGCGGCCGCAGAGGCGCAGGCAGCCAAACCATGATGCCAGAAGACGGGCAGCGCTACCAAGGGGGTTGCAGCGTGTCATTACAAAGGAAAGTCACACCACCGGGACGGTTAAATGGTCACACAGAGGACACATTGCAGACGTGTTTTCAGTTCCACATGTGCGAGGAGAATACGTTTCTGAGCCACCTTGCACACATGCAGCATTACCGCTGTACAAGGTGGCTGGATAACGTAAAAACGCCTGGGGGAGGGGGGACAGGTTCCCTTCAATTTCAGTTCTTGTGTCTGCGTGGCTTTTGCAGGACACGTTGCCGGCTGCACAGCAGGGGAACAGCTGGCGGTGCTGGACCCCACTGACACATTGGCTGGTGTTTTTCTCTGTGCAGCTAGCACATCTGGGCAAAAACTGGCGGTGTGTTAGAGCCCAGGGACAGCAGGAGGAGGAGCAGGAGGAGGAGGAGCAGGGGGAGGGGAGTGTAGGCCGAAGCCTGCACAGGCGGCAGCTTTGGGTGTGTTGTGTCTGCGTGACTTTTGCAGGACACGTTGCCGGCTACACAGCAGGGGAACAGCTGGCGGTGCTGGACCCCACTGACACATTGGCGAGGTGTTTGGCTCTGTGCAGCCAGCACTTCCGGACAGCAACTAGCGTTGTTGGAGCCCGGGCTCTGCAGGTGGAGCAGAGTGTAGGCCGAAGCCTAATTGAACCGATTTCAAAAGTCACCTTTAACCCCCCCTCAGGGGTTACAAAGTAGAAGAGCCACAGCTTATGCAGCAGCAGTGCTGCGCAAGTCAAAGGTTGCTCTTGTAATTTTTCTCCTTGCACACGCTGAATGGAACACGTATAACATTCAGCCCTTTAGACAGTCAAACTGTGTAATGGAGGCGAGAGTTCCCTTTGTAATGAGACGCAGCACAGGTGTCAAGAATCCCACCTTGGTGCTGGGTGCAGCCTCCCGAGCGTTGTTATTTGCTGTACAGGAGTCTGCGCTGTCGTGTTATCCCCTGGCCTAGCGCCGTTAGCGCTGCCCATCTTCTGACCTCATTTAATGTTGGCCGGTGCGGTTCGCGATGCCCATGAATCACAGCCCCGCAGTGTATTGACATAGTTTAAACACTGCGGGGCTGGGATTCATGGCCTGGCGCAGTACATATGTTCGCCTCTCGCTTGGGTTCTTACACCCGCTTCAGACTATGCGGCGTCATCTGATCCCTTATCGCATGCCACGGCCATGAAGCCGCACAGTCCGAAGAAGGCGGAAGGAGAGGAGGGACAGGCGAACTGATGCACTGATCCTGCCCATCAATCACACCCTCGCAGTCCCAATAAATAAGACACCGAGGGGCGTTGTGTGGGTCAGGGCGGCCGCAGAGGCGCAGGCAGCCAAACCATGATGCCAGAAGACGGGCAGCGCTACCAAGGGGGTTGCAGCGTGTCATTACAAAGGAAAGTCACACCACCGGGACGGTTAAATGGTCACACAGAGGACACATTGCAGACGTGTTTTCAGTTCCACATGTGCGAGGAGAATACGTTTCTGAGCCACCTTGCACACATGCAGCATTACCGCTGTACAAGGTGGCTGGATAACGTAAAAACGCCTGGGGGAGGGGGGACAGGTTCCCTTCAATTTCAGTTCTTGTGTCTGCGTGGCTTTTGCAGGACACGTTGCCGGCTGCACAGCAGGGGAACAGCTGGCGGTGCTGGACCCCACTGACACATTGGCTGGTGTTTTTCTCTGTGCAGCTAGCACATCTGGGCAAAAACTGGCGGTGTGTTAGAGCCCAGGGACAGCAGGAGGAGGAGCAGGAGGAGGAGGAGCAGGGGGAGGGGAGTGTAGGCCGAAGCCTGCACAGGCGGCAGCTTTGGGTGTGTTGTGTCTGCGTGACTTTTGCAGGACACGTTGCCGGCTACACAGCAGGGGAACAGCTGGCGGTGCTGGACCCCACTGACACATTGGCGAGGTGTTTGGCTCTGTGCAGCCAGCACTTCCGGACAGCAACTAGCGTTGTTGGAGCCCGGGCTCTGCAGGTGGAGCAGAGTGTAGGCCGAAGCCTAATTGAACCGATTTCAAAAGTCACCTTTAACCCCCCCTCAGGGGTTACAAAGTAGAAGAGCCACAGCTTATGCAGCAGCAGTGCTGCGCAAGTCAAAGGTTGCTCTTGTAATTTTTCTCCTTGCACACGCTGAATGGAACACGTATAACATTCAGCCCTTTAGACAGTCAAACTGTGTAATGGAGGCGAGAGTTCCCTTTGTAATGAGACGCAGCACAGGTGTCAAGAATCCCACCTTGGTGCTGGGTGCAGCCTCCCGAGCGTTGTTATTTGCTGTACAGGAGTCTGCGCTGTCGTGTTATCCCCTGGCCTAGCGCCGTTAGCGCTGCCCATCTTCTGACCTCATTTAATGTTGGCCGGTGCGGTTCGCGATGCCCATGAATCACAGCCCCGCAGTGTATTGACATAGTTTAAACACTGCGGGGCTGGGATTCATGGCCTGGCGCAGTACATATGTTCGCCTCTCGCTTGGGTTCTTACACCCGCTTCAGACTATGCGGCGTCATCTGATCCCTTATCGCATGCCACGGCCATGAAGCCGCACAGTCCGAAGAAGGCGGAAGGAGAGGAGGGACAGGCGAACTGATGCACTGATCCTGCCCATCAATCACACCCTCGCAGTCCCAATAAATAAGACACCGAGGGGCGTTGTGTGGGTCAGGGCGGCCGCAGAGGCGCAGGCAGCCAAACCATGATGCCAGAAGACGGGCAGCGCTACCAAGGGGGTTGCAGCGTGTCATTACAAAGGAAAGTCACACCACCGGGATGGTTAAATGGTCACACAGAGGACACATTGCAGACGTGTTTTCAGTTCCACATGTGCGAGGAGAATACGTTTCTGAGCCACCTTGCACACATGCAGCATTACCGCTGTACAAGGTGGCTGGATAACGTAAAAACGCCTGGGGGAGGGGGGACAGGTTCCCTTCAATTTCAGTTCTTGTGTCTGCGTGGCTTTTGCAGGACACGTTGCCGGCTGCACAGCAGGGGAACAGCTGGCGGTGCTGGACCCCACTGACACATTGGCTGGTGTTTTTCTCTGTGCAGCTAGCACATCTGGGCAAAAACTGGCGGTGTGTTAGAGCCCAGGGAGAGCAGGAGGAGGAGCAGGAGGAGGAGGAGCAGGGGGAGGGGAGTGTAGGCCGAAGCCTGCACAGGCGGCAGCTTTGGGTGTGTTGTGTCTGCGTGACTTTTGCAGGACACGTTGCCGGCTACACAGCAGGGGAACAGCTGGCGGTGCTGGACCCCACTGACACATTGGCGAGGTGTTTGGCTCTGTGCAGCCAGCACTTCCGGACAGCAACTAGCGTTGTTGGAGCCCGGGCTCTGCAGGTGGAGCAGAGTGTAGGCCGAAGCCTAATTGAACCGATTTCAAAAGTCACCTTTAACCCCCCCTCAGGGGTTACAAAGTAGAAGAGCCACAGCTTATGCAGCAGCAGTGCTGCGCAAGTCAAAGGTTGCTCTTGTAATTTTTCTCCTTGCACACGCTGAATGGAACACGTATAACATTCAGCCCTTTAGACAGTCAAACTGTGTAATGGAGGCGAGAGTTCCCTTTGTAATGAGACGCAGCACAGGTGTCAAGAATCCCACCTTGGTGCTGGGTGCAGCCTCCCGAGCGTTGTTATTTGCTGTACAGGAGTCTGCGCTGTCGTGTTATCCCCTGGCCTAGCGCCGTTAGCGCTGCCCATCTTCTGACCTCATTTAATGTTGGCCGGTGCGGTTCGCGATGCCCATGAATCACAGCCCCGCAGTGTATTGACATAGTTTAAACACTGCGGGGCTGGGATTCATGGCCTGGCGCAGTACATATGTTCGCCTCTCGCTTGGGTTCTTACACCCGCTTCAGACTATGCGGCGTCATCTGATCCCTTATCGCATGCCACGGCCATGAAGCCGCACAGTCCGAAGAAGGCGGAAGGAGAGGAGGGACAGGCGAACTGATGCACTGATCCTGCCCATCAATCACACCCTCGCAGTCCCAATAAATAAGACACCGAGGGGCGTTGTGTGGGTCAGGGCGGCCGCAGAGGCGCAGGCAGCCAAACCATGATGCCAGAAGACGGGCAGCGCTACCAAGGGGGTTGCAGCGTGTCATTACAAAGGAAAGTCACACCACCGGGACGGTTAAATGGTCACACAGAGGACACATTGCAGACGTGTTTTCAGTTCCACATGTGCGAGGAGAATACGTTTCTGAGCCACCTTGCACACATGCAGCATTACCGCTGTACAAGGTGGCTGGATAACGTAAAAACGCCTGGGGGAGGGGGGACAGGTTCCCTTCAATTTCAGTTCTTGTGTCTGCGTGGCTTTTGCAGGACACGTTGCCGGCTGCACAGCAGGGGAACAGCTGGCGGTGCTGGACCCCACTGACACATTGGCTGGTGTTTTTCTCTGTGCAGCTAGCACATCTGGGCAAAAACTGGCGGTGTGTTAGAGCCCAGGGACAGCAGGAGGAGGAGCAGGAGGAGGAGGAGCAGGGGGAGGGGAGTGTAGGCCGAAGCCTGCACAGGCGGCAGCTTTGGGTGTGTTGTGTCTGCGTGACTTTTGCAGGACACGTTGCCGGCTACACAGCAGGGGAACAGCTGGCGGTGCTGGACCCCACTGACACATTGGCGAGGTGTTTGGCTCTGTGCAGCCAGCACTTCCGGACAGCAACTAGCGTTGTTGGAGCCCGGGCTCTGCAGGTGGAGCAGAGTGTAGGCCGAAGCCTAATTGAACCGATTTCAAAAGTCACCTTTAACCCCCCCTCAGGGGTTACAAAGTAGAAGAGCCACAGCTTATGCAGCAGCAGTGCTGCGCAAGTCAAAGGTTGCTCTTGTAATTTTTCTCCTTGCACACGCTGAATGGAACACGTATAACATTCAGCCCTTTAGACAGTCAAACTGTGTAATGGAGGCGAGAGTTCCCTTTGTAATGAGACGCAGCACAGGTGTCAAGAATCCCACCTTGGTGCTGGGTGCAGCCTCCCGAGCGTTGTTATTTGCTGTACAGGAGTCTGCGCTGTCGTGTTATCCCCTGGCCTAGCGCCGTTAGCGCTGCCCATCTTCTGACCTCATTTAATGTTGGCCGGTGCGGTTCGCGATGCCCATGAATCACAGCCCCGCAGTGTATTGACATAGTTTAAACACTGCGGGGCTGGGATTCATGGCCTGGCGCAGTACATATGTTCGCCTCTCGCTTGGGTTCTTACACCCGCTTCAGACTATGCGGCGTCATCTGATCCCTTATCGCATGCCACGGCCATGAAGCCGCACAGTCCGAAGAAGGCGGAAGGAGAGGAGGGACAGGCGAACTGATGCACTGATCCTGCCCATCAATCACACCCTCGCAGTCCCAATAAATAAGACACCGAGGGGCGTTGTGTGGGTCAGGGCGGCCGCAGAGGCGCAGGCAGCCAAACCATGATGCCAGAAGACGGGCAGCGCTACCAAGGGGGTTGCAGCGTGTCATTACAAAGGAAAGTCACACCACCGGGACGGTTAAATGGTCACACAGAGGACACATTGCAGACGTGTTTTCAGTTCCACATGTGCGAGGAGAATACGTTTCTGAGCCACCTTGCACACATGCAGCATTACCGCTGTACAAGGTGGCTGGATAACGTAAAAACGCCTGGGGGAGGGGGGACAGGTTCCCTTCAATTTCAGTTCTTGTGTCTGCGTGGCTTTTGCAGGACACGTTGCCGGCTGCACAGCAGGGGAACAGCTGGCGGTGCTGGACCCCACTGACACATTGGCTGGTGTTTTTCTCTGTGCAGCTAGCACATCTGGGCAAAAACTGGCGGTGTGTTAGAGCCCAGGGACAGCAGGAGGAGGAGCAGGAGGAGGAGGAGCAGGGGGAGGGGAGTGTATGCCGAAGCCTGCACAGGCGGCAGCTTTGGGTGTGTTGTGTCTGCGTGACTTTTGCAGGACACGTTGCCGGCTACACAGCAGGGGAACAGCTGGCGGTGCTGGACCCCACTGACACATTGGCGAGGTGTTTTTCTCTGTGCAGCTAGCAGTACCGGGCCCCAACTGGCGGTGTTGGAGCCCAGGGTCAGCAGGAGGAGCAGGGGGAGCGGAGTGTAGGCCGAAGCCTGCACTCGAGCAAGTTGAAAGGAAACCTTTAACCCCCCCCCCCCCCAGGCGTTTGTAGCTGAAAGAGCCATTGTGTACAGCACTAATGCTGGAAAAGGTAAACTTAGCTCTTTTAATTATGGTCCTTGCACATGCGGAACCTAACAGTTATGAAATGTGTCCCCTCACAGCGTTAAACCGTCCGGTAGGTGGAACTTTCCTTTGTCGTGTGACGCAGCACAGCCATCATTTTTACCCCCTTGGCGCCGTGCGCCGCCTCCTCAGCGTTGTTTTAATCTGTCCCGGAGCCTGGGCTGTTAGGTTAGCCCTTGGCCATGCACACATTTTGCGCTGCCCGTCTTCTGACATCATTTGGTGTCAGGCTGGCTGCGCCTGTGCGGGTGCGCTGGCCGAGATCCCGCCTCGCAGTGTCGTCTAATGTAATCCCACCGCGGGCCTGTGATCCGTGCCCGTGCGCAGTGCATATCCTCTCCTCTCACTCCCCTCCCTACGGCTTTTTCAGACTGTGCGGTGTCACGGCCGTGGCATGCTATTAGGGACCAGCTGACATCGCACAGTCTGAAGAAGCCGTAGGGAGGGGAGTGAGAGGAGAGGATATGCACTGCGCACGGGCACGGATCACAGGCCCGCGGTGGGATTACATTAGACGACACTGCGAGGCGGGATCTCGGCCAGCGCACCCGCACAGGCGCAGCCAGCCTGACACCAAATGAGGTCAGAAGACGGGCAGCGCAACATGTGTGCATGGCCAAGGGCTAACCTAACAGCGCAGGCTCCGGGACAGATTAAAACAACGCTGAGGAGGCGGCGCACGGCGCCAAGGGGGTAAAAATGATGGCTGTGCTGCGTCACACGACAAAGGAAAGTTCCACCTACCGGACGGTTTAACGCTGTGTGGGGACACATTTCATAAGTGTTTGGTTCAGCATGTGCAAGGAGCATCACGAAAAGAGGCACTTTTTCCCTTTGCATCATTACTGCTGCACAAGGTGGCTCCTTCAGTAACAAACGCCTGTGGGGGGGGGGGGGGTCAGGTTCCCTTACATTTAACTTGTTGTGCCTGCGTGGCGGTCGCAGTACACGTTGCCGTATACACAGCAGGGGAACAGCTGGCGGTGCTGAACCCCACTAACACATTGGCGAGGTGTTTGGCTCTGTGCGTACAGCACTTCTGGACGGCAACTGGCGGTGTTGGAGCCCAGGGGCAGGTGGAGGAGGAGGAGGTTGGAGGAGGTAGGAGGAGGTAGGAGGGATTGCCACACACACAGCAGGGGAACAGCTGACGTTACTGAACCCCAATAACAGAGGAGGGACTGTTGACTGTGCGTACAGCACTTCTGGACGGCAACTGGCGGTGTTGGAGCCCAGGGGCAGGTGGAGGAGGAGGAGGTTGGAGGAGGTAGGAGGAGGTAGGAGGGATTGCCACACACACAGCAGGGGAACAGCTGACGTTACTGAACCCCAATAACAGAGGAGGGACTGTTGACTGTGCGTACAGCACTTCTGGACGGCAACTGGCGGTGTTGGAGCCCAGGGGCAGGTGGAGGAGGAGGAGGTTGGAGGAGGTAGGAGGAGGTAGGAGGGATTGCCACACACACAGCAGGGGAACAGCTGACGTTACTGAACCCCAATAACAGAGGAGGGACTGTTGACTGTGCGTACAGCACTTCTGGACGGCAACTGGCGGTGTTGGAGCCCAGGGACGGGTGGAGGAGGAGGAGGTAGGAGGAGGTAGGAGGGATTGCCACACACACAGCAGGGGAACAGCTGACGTTACTGAACCCCAATAACAGAGGAGGGACTGTTGACTGTGCGTACAGCACTTCTGGACGGCAACTGGCGGTGTTGGAGCCCAGGGACGGGTGGAGGAGGAGGAGGTTGGAGGAGGTAGGAGGGATTGCCACACACACAGCAGGGGAACAGCTGACGTTACTGAACCCCAATAACAGAGGAGGGACTGTTGACTGTGCGTACAGCACTTCTGGACGGCAACTGGCGGTGTTGGAGCCCAGGGGCAGGTGGAGGAGGAGGAGGTTGGAGGAGGTAGGAGGAGGTAGGAGGGATTGCCACACACACAGCAGGGGAACAGCTGACGTTACTGAACCCCAATAACAGAGGAGGGACTGTTGACTGTGCGTACAGCACTTCTGGACGGCAACTGGCGGTGTTGGAGCCCAGGGACGGGTGGAGGAGGAGGAGGTTGGAGGAGGTAGGAGGGATTGCCACACACACAGCAGGGGAACAGCTGACGTTACTGAACCCCAATAACAGAGGAGGGACTGTTGACTGTGCGTACAGCACTTCTGGACGGCAACTGGCGGTGTTGGAGCCCAGGGGCAGGTGGAGGAGGAGGAGGTTGGAGGAGGTTGGAGGAGGTAGGAGGGATTGCCACACACACAGCAGGGGAACAGCTGACGTTACTGAACCCCAATAACAGAGGAGGGACTGTTGACTGTGCGTACAGCACTTCTGGACGGCAACTGGCGGTGTTGAAGCCCAGGGACGGGTGGAGGAGGAGGAGGTTGGAGGAGGTAGGAGGGATTGCCACACACACAGCAGGGGAACAGCTGACGTTACTGAACCCCAATAACAGAGGAGGGACTGTTGACTGTGCGTACAGCACTTCTGGACGGCAACTGGCGGTGTTGGAGCCCAGGGGCAGGTGGAGGAGGAGGAGGTTGGAGGAGGTAGGAGGAGGTAGGAGGGATTGCCACACACACAGCAGGGGAACAGCTGACGTTACTGAACCCCAATAACAGAGGAGGGACTGTTGACTGTGCGTACAGCACTTCTGGACGGCAACTGGCGGTGTTGGAGCCCAGGGACGGGTGGAGGAGGAGGAGGTTGGAGGAGGTAGGAGGGATTGCCACACACACAGCAGGGGAACAGCTGACGTTACTGAACCCCAATAACAGAGGAGGGACTGTTGACTGTGCGTACAGCACTTCTGGACGGCAACTGGCGGTGTTGGAGCCCAGGGACAGGTGGAGGAGGAGGAGGTTGGAGGAGGTTGGAGGAGGTAGGAGGGATTGCCACACACACAGCAGGGGAACAGCTGACGTTACTGAACCCCAATAACAGAGGAGGGACTGTTGACTGTGCGTACAGCACTTCTGGACGGCAACTGGCGGTGTTGAAGCCCAGGGACGGGTGGAGGAGGAGGAGGTTGGAGGAGGTAGGAGGGATTGCCACACACACAGCAGGGGAACAGCTGACGTTACTGAACCCCAATAACAGAGGAGGGACTGTTGACTGTGCGTACAGCACTTCTGGACGGCAACTGGCGGTGTTGGAGCCCAGGGGCAGGTGGAGGAGGAGGAGGTTGGAGGAGGTAGGAGGAGGTAGGAGGGATTGCCACACACACAGCAGGGGAACAGCTGACGTTACTGAACCCCAATAACAGAGGAGGGACTGTTGACTGTGCGTACAGCACTTCTGGACGGCAACTGGCGGTGTTGGAGCCCAGGGACGGGTGGAGGAGGAGGAGGTTGGAGGAGGTAGGAGGGATTGCCACACACACAGCAGGGGAACAGCTGACGTTACTGAACCCCAATAACAGAGGAGGGACTGTTGACTGTGCGTACAGCACTTCTGGACGGCAACTGGCGGTGTTGGAGCCCAGGGACAGGTGGAAAAGCAGAGGAACACAATGTAGGCCGAAGCCTGAGAAAGTCGAAAGGGAACCTTTAACCCCCCCCCAAGGCGTTTGTAGCTGAAAGAGCCAGCTTGTGCAGCACAAAAGATGCAAAAGGAAAAGGTGGCTCTTTTCATCATGCTCCTTGCAAACACAGAACTAAACACTTATAAAATGTGTCCCCTGCAACCGTAAAACCGTCCCGGAGGTGGGACTTTCCTTCGTAATGTGACGCAGCCCAGCCGTCATTCCTACCCCCCCGGCGCCGCGCACCGGCTCCTCAGCGTTGTTTTATTCCGTCAAGGAGCCTGCGCTGTTATGTTATCCCGTGGCCAGGCACACTTAGCGCTGCCCGTCTTCTGGCATCATTTGGTGTCTGGATGGCTGCGCCTGTGCGGCCGCGCTGGCAGAGAGCCCGCCTCGCAGTGTCTTCTGATTTAATCCCACTGGGGGCCTGGGATCCATGGACATGCGCACTGCATATCTGAACCTCCACCTCTCACTCATCTCCCTATGGCTTCTTCAGACTGTGCGGTGTCACGGCCGTGGCATGCTGTTAGGGACCAGCTGACACCGAACAGTCTGAAGAAGCCATAGGGAAATGAGTGAGAGGTGGAGGTTCAGATATGCACTGCGCATGTCCATGGATCCCAGGCCCCCAGTGGGATTAAATCAGAAGACACTGCGAGGCGGGCTCTCTGCCAGCGCGGCCGCACAGGCGCAGCCATCCAGACACCAAATGATGCCAGAAGACGGGCAGCGCTAAGTGTGCCTGGCCACGGGATAACATAACAGCGCAGGCTCCAGGACGGAATAAAACAACGCTGAGGAGCCGGTGCGCGGCGCCGGGGGGGTAGGAATGACGGCTGGGCTGCGTCACATTACGAAGTAAAGTCCCACCTCCGGGACGGTTTTACGGTATCAGTGGACACATTTTATAAGTGTTAAGTTCTGCGTGTGCAAGGAGCTAAACAAAAATAGCTACCTTTTCCTTGGGCAGCATTACTGCTGCACAAGGTGGCTCTTTCAGTAACAAACGCCTTGGGGGGGGGGGGACAGATTCCCTTACATTTCAGTTGTTGTGTCAGCGTGGCGGTCGCATGACACATTGCCGGCTACACAGCTGGGGATCAGCTGACATTACTGAAACCCAATAACACTGGGTCGTATGTTTTGACTGTGCAGACGGCACGTCTGAGCCTCAACTGGCGGTGTTGGAGCCCAGGAATTTAAGTTCAGGTGGTAGAAAGATGAACACAACAGGAGACCTGGATAACGTATACAGTGACCTAATTATTCAATCAGGAGGAGGAGTGGCAAATTCCGGCGAGATCCAGGCCTTGTTCATTTTCAGGAAAGTAAGCCGGTCAACGTTATCGGAGGATAGTCGCATGCGACGGTCAGTTAGTACACCACCTGCAGCACTAAAGACACGTTCCGATAATACACTGGCCGCAGGGCAAGACAGCACCTCCAATGCATACTGGCTTAGCTCTGGCCATGTATCCAGCTTTGAGACCCAAAACTTGAAAGGGGAAGAGCCGTCTGGGAGTACAGCAAGAGGGCAAGACATGTAGTCTGTCACCATCTGACGGAACCGTTGCCTCCTGCTGACTGGAGCCGTCTGTGATGGTGTAGACTTTTGTGGCGGGCACAGAAAACTGTGCCACAGTTCGGCCATACTGGTCTTGCCTTGGGCAGAGGCACTGCTTCTGCTCCCTCTTTGTGCAGAGCCTCCACCACGGCCTGGACGCACTGAGCTGCTTTGGAATGCACTAGCAGCACTTCTCTCAGTTGGAATGGAGAAGATGATGGAATTGACCAGTGTGTCTTGGTACTCCCGCATTTTTCGCTCCCGGTTCAACGGTGTGATGAGGCTTTCTACGTTGTCCCGGTAGCGAGGATCGAGGAGGGTGAACACCCAATAATCAGACATGTTGAGAATGTGGGCGATGCGGCGGTCGTTTCTCAGGCACTGCAGCATGTAATCCACCATGTGCTGCAGACTGCCAACTGCCCAAGAAACGCTGTCCCCTGCTGGAGGCGTGATCTCTGCCCGCTCGTCATCACCCCACCCTCGCTGTACACACTGAGTACTGGACAATTGTGTAACTCCCTCCTCTGGACGGATGTCTTCCTCCTCCATTGACTCCTCCTCATCCTCCTCACAAACGGTCCCCTGCCTACGCGTTTGTGAGGAACCACGTGGCGCTGACTGTCCAGAAGATGATGGAAATGGTGAATCCTCATCCTCCACCTCTTCCACAACATCATCCCTTAGCGCTTGCAGTGATTTTTCAAGCAGGCAGATAAGGGGGACAGTCATGCTGACTAGTGCATCATCTGCACTCGCCATCCGCGTGGAATAATCAAAGGGACGCAAAACCTGGCAGACGTCATTCATAGTGGCCCACTCTGTGGTTGTGAAGTCTGTACGGCGCTGACTGCGACTTTTTTGCGCCTGAAGCAGCTGGTACTCCATTACAGCTTGCTGCTGCTCACACAACCGCTCCAACATATGTAACGTGGAATTCCACCTGGTAGGTAGGTCACATATGATGCGATGTTCCGGCAGGCGGTGTCGGCGCTGCAGAGCCGCAATGCGCGCTTTTGCCGTGCTGGAACGCCGCAAGTGAGCACACTCTAGGCGGACCTTGTGCAGCAGTGCATCAAGATCCGGATAGTCCCTCAAAAAGCTCTGCACGACCAAATTGAGCACATGTGCCAGACATGGGATGTGAGTGAGGTTGCCGAGGCCCAGAGCTGCCACCAGATTTCGGCCATTATCACACACTACCATGCCTGGCTGGAGATTCGCTGGCACAAACCACACATCGCTCTCCTGCTTGATGGCATTCCAGAGCTCCTGCGCTGTGTGGCTACGATTCCCCAAGAAAATTAATTTCAAGACGGCCTGTTGACGTTTGGCCACGGCTGTGCTCATGTCGGTCGTAACAGGTACACGTTCATCACGGGTCCATGTGGAGGTGGACTGTGACGGCTCCTGCAGCGATGATTCTGAGGAACTGGTGTAAGAGGAGGAGTCAATGCGTACAGAATGGATTCCTGCAATCCTTGGAGTGGGCAGGACACGTCCTGCGCCACTCGCACGGTCTGTACCCGGCTCAACGACATTAACCCAATGGGCAGTGAGGGAAAGGTATCGCCCCTGTCCATGTTGACTGGTCCACGCATCGGTGGTGAGGTGGACCTTGCTACTGACGGCGTTCAGTAGCGCGTGTTTTATGTGTCCCTCCACATGCTTCTGCAGGGCAGGGACGGCTTGCCTGCTGAAGTAAAAGCGGCTGGGCACTTTGTACTGTGGGACTGCCAATGACATGAAGTCACGGAAGCTGTCAGTCTCCACCAGCCTGAATGACAGCATTTCCAGTGACAGAAGTTTGGCAATGCCTGCAGTCAGAGCCTGTGCTCGTGGGTGGTTTGACGAGAAAGGCCGCCTTTTCTCCCATGCCTGTACTACCGATGGCTGTAGACTGGGCTGGGAGTGTGTGGATGACTGGGAAAGTGGCGCTGCGGGTGGAATTACAGCGGGTCTCTGGACAACAGGGGCAGAGGTTCTTCCACGGCGATCCTGGGAGGACGCCGAACCAGCTGCGTGTGAGGTAGAGGAAGAGGCAACACGAGCTGAAGAGGTGGTAGCTGCCGCTGTTGGTTGGCCTACCTCTTCAGTGTGTTTTTCTAACTCCGCCGGGTGCCTGTTGCGCACATGTTTCCACATGTTGGAGGTATTGAGGTTGCTGACATTTCGACCTCTTTTGACTTTTTGATGACACACGTTGCATCTGACATAGCAAATGTCATCTGCAACTGTGTCAAAAAAGGACCAGGCACTGCAAGTCTTGGGAGCGCCCTTTTTGGCTTTTGGAAGAGACATGCTCCTAACGGGTGCCAAAGCGGAGGCTGCAGGATCCGCAGTCTTCCCCCTCCCTCTCCCTCTTTGGGCCGTACGGGGAATCTCTTCCTCAGAGCTGCTCCCACCACCTTCCTGTCCCTCACGCCAAGATGGGTCGAGGACCTCATCATCTACACTACCCTCTGCCCCCAACTGCTCCTCCTGGGTAGTCTCAGCAGCAGAGCACGCACCAGTAAGTGGCACCTGAGTGTCATCATCAGCTGATGCGGCCTGCGATGTGGTGACCGGAGCCACTGGCCCACCCGCCTCTTCAGAGGAAGACAGAAAAAGCTGTTGGGCATCACTGCACCCTGCCTCTTCTTCCATTTCTCCAATGCTGCTTGGCTGGCCCCCTGTTTCCAAGCCAAGAGATTCAGAGAACAGAAGTAGAGACGGCTCCTGTCCTGGGCTCTCTGTCTGCCTGGGCAATTTGGCAGGTGGTGAAGAGACAGATGGCTGCTCTCCAGTGCTCTGTGTCTGAGAGGATGTGGCACTAATGGAAGTTGATGCATTAGCTGCCATCCATCCGACAACAGCTTCAATTTGTTCTTCACGCAGCAGCGGTGTACGGCGCTCGGACACAAAGCTTCGCATGAACGACTGTTGCCTGGTGAAAGTGGGTGCTGATGAGTCACCGGTGCCCGCAGCAGGCACAGAATCCCCACGTCCCCTCCCTGCTCCGCGACGGCTCCCACGCCCCCGTGCCTTACTCACTGCCTTCTTCATCTTGGTTGACTGATAAAGATAAGCAGAAAAGTACTAACGGATTTGTGTGCTTATTCCTGAGCAACTCCTCCTAACAGGTATAAGAAGCACTAATTATCTAAAGTGTGGACTAGACACAAATATGAGCTAATGTGGCCTACAGAAATGTAAAGTGGTGTAACTGGTGTGTTTGGTGAACTTTATTATTTATTTATTTTTTGGGGGCTGAACTGACAACAGATAGAGCTGCAGTCACACGGAGACCGTGCAGACAGACGTAAACGGCGCTACAAGGCCCAAAAACCCTCCTCTACTTTATCCTATGTAGTGTTTTTCCACAAATTAGCTGGAGACGGGTGGAAAGACACTAATAGGATTTTTTTGAATAAATTAGCAGCAGACTACACTATTTTGAAAAAAAAGAAAATTGATTTGGCGGTATGACGCAGTGAAAAACCCTGAGCTGGAGACAACCAGGCTATAGCTGCTCACAGATTACAGGGCGAGCTGCAGTCACACGGAGACCGTGCAGACAGCCGTAAACGGCGCTGCAAGGCCCAAAAACCCTCCTCTACTTTATCCTATGTAGTGTTTTTCCACAAATTAGCTGGAGACGGGTGGAAAGACACTAATAGGATTTTTTTAAATTAATTAGCAGCAGACTACACTACTTTGAAAAAAAAGAAAATTGATTTGGCGGTATGACGCAGTGAAAAACCCTGAGCTGGAGACAACCAGGCTATAGCTGCTCACAGATTACAGGGCGAGCTGCAGTCACACGGAGACCGTGCAGACAGCCGTAAACGGCGCTGCAAGGCCCAAAAACCCTCCTCTACTTTATCCTATGTAGTGTTTTTCCACAAATTAGCTGGAGACGGGTGGAAAGACACTAATAGGATTTTTTTAAATTAATTAGCAGCAGACTACACTACTTTGAAAAAAAAGAAAATTGATTTGGCGGTATGACGCAGTGAAAAACCCTGAGCTGGAGACAACCAGGCTACAGCTGCTCACAGATTACAGGGCGAGCTGCAGTCACACGGAGACCGTGCAGACAGCCGTAAACGGCGCTGCAAGGCCCAAAAACCCTCCTCTACTTTATCCTATGTAGTGTTTTTCCACAAATTAGCTGGAGACGGGTGGAAAGACACTAATAGGATTTTTTTAAATTAATTAGCAGCAGACTACACTACTTTGAAAAAAAAGAAAATTGATTTGGCGGTATGACGCAGTGAAAAACCCTGAGCTGGAGACAACCAGGCTACAGCTGCTCACAGATTACAGGGCGAGCTGCAGTCACACGGAGACCGTGCAGACAGCCGTAAACGGCGCTGCAAGGCCCAAAAACCCTCCTCTACTTTATCCTATGTAGTGTTTTTCCACAAATTAGCTGGAGACGGGTGGAAAGACACTAATAGGATTTTTTTGAATAAATTAGCAGCAGACTACACTACTTGGGAAAAAAAAAAAAAAAAGGAACAGTATGAGGCAATGAACCACCCTCCCTGAACTGAATACAACCAACTATGGATGGCCTATGTGGCTGCACTCAGACTGGAGACTGGGCTGCACTCACACACACACACACACAGACCCTGCAGATCGCTGTGAAAACAGCGCTACAAGGCAAAAGCAAGGTGAATAGTAGGTGAACACAGCGGTTGCTAAATTAGCCTTTGGAAAGCACAAAGAAGCAAATCGCTATCTCTAAACTGTCCCTCAGTCAGCAAACAGCGTCCTGTCACTAACTGAATTCACAGCAGAGTGATCGCAAAATGGCGCCAGCGACTTTTAAACTGCATCATGACATCATTACACCAGCCAATCACAGCCTTGCCAGTAGTTTCATGCCCTCCATGCTAAACAGGATGTGCCCACACTTGGAATCAATCTCATTGGCTGAATTTCTGCTTTTTGAATCTTAGAACTTCCGATTCCGGTATCCGATACGCGGCAAGTATCGGAATCCCGGTATCGGAATTCCGATACCGCAAGTATCGGCCGATACCCGATACTTGCGGTATCGGAATGCTCAACACTAGTCACCAGTGATCACTGTGTTACATGTACACTGACAGTAAATACAGAGTTCATGTAAATAGCACTTAGTATTGTGGTTTTTTTTAAATTAATGCATTTACAATTGTATTTATATATTTATATCCTTCAAAGGCCCATACATGTCGTTGCACAGTAGGGGCATTACTACTTTCTGTGGGATTTTGGGGGGTGGGAGTAATCCTAGCAATGACACAATTGATTAAATATTGGGGTCAGTGGTCCACACTGCAGGTGCACACAGAGTGGGGAGTTTTTGTAGGTAGGGAATAGATGGGGAAGAAAGGTTTAAAGGAGCACCTAAGAAAAGTAACTACTGTTAAAGATCTAGCAAAAGGCATAAATTGTTTAAATTTGTTTAGAAGTTTACAACTTACAGAGAAGCAAATTTATCAAAAGTTTCCCTGATATATTGCACTTTCTCTATTTTGCACTAGTGTTTTTATAAAGTTTACATAGTTTTTTTCTAAATAAAATATTTGGGTCTCTGTGGTCCCTGCTGTTTTACTGTCGCCACATGATTTGCTCCACAAGGGGGCCCACTGAGGTTCTGTCGCCCAAGGGCCCATGAAAACCTGGAGCCGGCCCTGGTTTTGGGCCTGTCGCTGGGCAACATTTCAACTCCCTCCAAAGGTTTTTTATGTGGTTGAGATCTGGCTAGGCCACTCCAGGACCTTAATATGCTTCTTACGAAGCTGCTCCTTTGTTGCCTTGTCAGTGTGCTTGGGATCATTATCATGCTGTAAGACCCAGTCACATTTCATCTTCAGTGTCCTTGCTTTTGTAAGGAGGTTTGCACTCAAAATCTCACGATATATGGCCCCATTAATTCTTTTATGTACACGCATCAGTCGTCCTGGTCCCTTTGCAGAGAAACAGCACCAAAGCATGATGTTGCCACCCCTATACTTCACAGTAGGAATGGTGTTCTTAAGATGCAACTCAGCATTCTGTCTGCTCCAAACACGACGAGTTTTGTTTCTACCAAACAGTTCTACTTTGGTTTCATCAGACCATATGATATTCTTCCAATACTCTTCTGAATAATCCAAATGCTCTCTAGCAAACTTCAGATGGGCCTGGACATGTACTGGCTTAAGCAGGGGGACATGTCTGGCACTGCTGGATCTGAGTCCCTGGCAGCGTAGTGTGTTACTGATGGTAGCCTTTGTTATAGTGGCCCCAGCTTTATGCAGGTCATTCACTAGGTCCCCCAAGTGGTTCTGAGATTTTTGCTCACCGTTCTTATGGTCATTTTGACCCCACAGGGTAAGATCTTGGGTGGAGCCCCAGATCGAGATAGATTATCAGTGGTCTTGTATGTCTTCCATTTTCTTATTATTGCTCCCACAGTTGATTTCATCATAGCAAGCTGCTTGCAGATTCTGTCTTTCCAGCCTGATGGAGGTCTACAATTTTGTTTCTGGTGTCCTTCGACAGCTCTTCACCATAGTGGAGTTTAGTGTGACTGGTTGAGGTTGTGGACAGGTGTCTTTTATACTGATAACAAGTTCAAACAGGTGCCATTATTAAAGGTAATGAGTGAAAGACAGAGGAGCCTCTTAAAGAAGAAGTTACAGGTTTGTGAGAGCCAGAAAGCTTGCATGTTTTTAGGTGACCAAATGCTTATTTTCCACCATAATTTGCAAAATAAATGTTGCCAAATCAGACAAGGAGATTTTCTGGATTTGTTGTCTCATTTTGACTCTCATAGTTGTGGTCTACCTATGTTGTCAATTACAGGCCTCTCTCATCTTTGTAAGTTGGAGAATGCAATTGCACAATTGGTGGCTGACTAAATACTTTGTTCCCACTGTACTAGGGAAGAATAGCATCAGGAATTCTCTCCCTCTCTTTCTCTCCTCCCTCTCTCTCTCTCTCTCTCTCTCTCTATATATATATATATATATACACTGCTCAAAAAAATAAAGGGAACATTTAAACAACAGAATACAACTCCAAGTAAATCAAACTTCTGTGAAATCCAACTGTCCACTTAGAAAGCAACACTGTTTGATAATCAATTGCACATGCTGTTGTGCAAATGGAATAGACAACAGATGGAAATTATTGGCAATTATCAAGACACACTCAATAATGGAGTGGTTCTGCAGGTGGGGACCACAGACCACATCTCAGTACCAATGCTTTCTGGCTGATGTTTTGGTCACTTTTGAATGTTGGTTGTGCTTTTCACATTCGTGGTAGCATGAGATGGACTCTACAACCCACACAAATGGCTCAGGTAGTGCAGCTCATCCAGGATGGCACATCAATGCAAGCTGTGGCAAGAAGGTTTGCTGTGTCTGTCAGCGTAGTGTCAAGAGGCTGGAAGTGCTACCAGGAGACAGGCCAGTACACCAGGAGACGTGGAGGGGGCCGTAGGAGGGCAACCACCCAGCAGCAGGACCACTACCTCAGCCTTTGTGCAAGGAGGAACAGGAGAAGCACTGCCAGAGCCCTACAAAATGACCTCCAGCAGGCCACAAATGTGCATGTGTCTACACAAAAGGATAGAAACCGACTCCATGAGGATGGTCTGAGTGCCCAACGCCCACAGATGGGGGTTGTGCTCACAGCCCAACACCATGCAGGGCACTTGGCATTTGCCCCAGAACACCAGGATTGGCAAATTCACCACTGGCACCCTGTGTTCTTCACTGATGAAAGCAGGTTCACACTGAGCACATGTGACAGAGATGACAGAATCTGGAGACACCCTGGAGAGCGATCTGTTGCCTGCAACATCTTTCAGCATGACCGGTTTGGCAGTGGGTCAGTAACGATGTGGGGTGGCATTTCTTTGGAGGGCCACACAGCCCTCCATGTGCTCGCTAGAGGTAGCCTGATGGCCATTAGGTACCGAGATGAGATCCTCAGACCCCTTGTGATACCATATGCTGGTGCAGTTGGCCATGGGTTCCTCTTAATGCAGGAGAATGCCAGACCTCCTGTGGCTGGAGTGTGTCAGCAGTTCCTGCAAGATGAAGGCATTGAAGCTATAGACCGGCCCGCCCGTTCCCCAGACCTGAATCTGATTGAATGCATCTGGGACATCATGTTTCGCACTATCCACCAACGTCACGTTGCACCACAGACTGTCCAGGAATTGGTGGATGCTTTAGTTCAGGTCTGGGAGGAGATCCCTCAGGAGACCATCCGCCGCCTCATCAGGAGCATGCCCAGGCATTGTAGGGTGGTCATACAGGCACGTGGAGGCCACACACACTACTGAGCATCATTTCCTTGTCTTGAGGCATTTCCACTGAAGTTGGATTAGCCTGTAACTTCATTTTCCACTTTGAGCATCATTCCAACTCCAGACCTCCGTGGGATATTAGTTGTGATTTATGTTGATAATTTTTCTGTTTTATTGTTCTCAACACATTACACTATGTAATGAATAAAGATTTACAACTAGAATATTTAATTCAGTGATATCTAGGATGTGGGATTTTAGTGTTCTCTTTATTTTTTTGAGCAGTGTATATAGTGTATCAATTAAGATGACCATAATTATTAATATTTGCCAAATGCCACAATAATGAGATGACATCGTGTGGTGGAGATATGGTGAACAGCTTCCCACCCACTCTTCAGCTGTTCAGAAAAACCAGCCCTTGTACTTTTCCAGGTTCATATCTCTGAGGCTAACATCCCAAGTGACACATATCGGCCCTCCAGTATTTTACCAGTGACCTTCTCACAATATTTACATATACATATATAATGAGCAAGAGAAATGTTTTATATTACTTACTGCAAAGTCAAAAGTTTACATACATTTCATTAGAATTTGGTACCATTGCCCTTAAACTGAATGACTTGGGTCAAACGTTTGGGATATCTTTCCACAAGCTTCTCACAATAGTTGGTCTGAATTTGGACCCATTCATCCTGACAAAACTAGTGTAACTGATCCAGAGCAAAACAACCCCACAACATGATGCTGCCACTCCCGTGTTTCACAGTTTCTATGGTGTTCTTTGGCTTCCAACCTTTTTCCATCAAACATAACAATGGTTATTATGCCCATAAAGTTCAATTTTAGTTTCATCGGATCGCAGGACATGTCTCCAAAATTTAGGTCTGTGTTTCTGTGTGCATTTGCAAACATTAATCTAGCTTTTTTTCTTTTTCTTTTGTAGTAATGGCTTTTTCCTGGCAGAGTGGCCTTTCAGCCCATGTTGATACAGTACTCGTTTCACTGTGGATATTGACACAATCTTACCAGCTTCTGCCATCATCTTTGCAAGGTTTTTTGCTTTTGTCCTTGGGTTGATATGCACATGTCGGACCAAAGCGCATTCATCTCTGGGACACAGAACCCTTCTCCTTCCTGAGCGGTATGATGGCTGGACATTCCCATCTTATTTGTACTTGCGTATAATTGTTTGTACAGATGAACAAGGCACCATCAGTTATATTGAAATTGTACCCAAGGATGAGCCAGACTTGTGCAAGTCCACAGTTCTCTTCCTGATATATTAACTGATTTCTTTAGACTTTCCCATGATGCTGTAAAAAGAAGCTGTGTGTTCGAGGTGTGCATTAAAATACATCCACAGGTTTGTCTCTAATTAACTCAGATGCTGCCAAAAATCAGAAGCTTCCAAACACGTGACATCATCATATAGGCAGTCCAGAATTGTTTAAAATCATAGTAATCTTAGTGTATGTAAACTTTTGACTTTACAGTAAGTAATAAAAATACCTTATAACATTCTCTCATTATTCTGGCATTTGGCAAATATTAATAATTATGATAAACCTAATTGAACAAAAACGGGAAAGGTTTATTCTGATTTCATGTCAGATATTGAGAAAAACATGTACAGTATATATGTCTTTTTATATAGTGTATGGAAACTTCTGATTTCAACTGTATATATACTGTATATACATATACTATTCTTTTACAGTTGGCTGTTTTCATCTCAGTGAGACCCTGAGGGTCCCAAGTAGAATCTCCGGGGTTTCCTGGAATTGGCATTGAGAAACCTTCATCTGCTATGGTTTATATTGATTTAGAACATCCCAATTTATGATTTGATCAACTTCAGAGACTTTATGAATCATTGTGATCTCCCACCTGTCCTGTCACGCGATATTACCGTATATTTATCAGGAAAACCACATGTATGCGACCACAGAATAGGAAACACACGTTCTACTGGATTAGCTTGGATTCTACTGGATTGGTTTGTACACCACACACTATTACACAAGCTAAAGGTTGAGTTATGAACGCATCAAATGTTTCAGACGCATACAAAGATGAACCTTTTTTTGCTTACGCTACGAATCGGCCCAGCATTTTCAGTAATGTTAGCAGTTTACAAATAAAAACAGATTGGCATAAGATACAGTTAATGAGACTCAAAGGTTGTCAAAAGGAAATGCAATTAGTCATATAGAGGTTTTCCCGTCTCATAAAACAAAAGAATATTCTTAGGATTTGTCATCACTTTCTGATCGGTGGAAATTCAGCATCTGAGAACCAGTCTGATCCCCCAGTAAAAATTATGTGATGCACCTTCTGTTTTTTTCTCTGCGAAACAGGTATGGATGTAAAATAGAGGCAAACAGTGACAACATGCTTTTGAAAGATTTAAAAATTGAAACGGATATGTGAATGCAGCCTTAGAAGGATGCCAGCTGGCTAAGAAGTGTCCCCTATTTTCTTTAGAGCAGGGCATGTCACTAGTTATTGGGGAGACAGTTATCATAGAAATGATACACTGCCAAAAATATGAAAAATATAAATTTGTTCAATGACCTAGAAATCCTATATATGCAAATATAATACAATATAAGGCAATACAGAATTCAGAGCACTGCTACATCTACAGCAAAAAAAGCAGATTTGATCAAAACTGCAATAAGCAGTTTAGAAAGTGACACAGCAGGAATTAAGCTATCTGCCCCTATATAATGCTGCTATCAGATTTCATAGAAAAACCTGCTGACATTTTCCATTTAACAGTATAAAAATTTATTTTGCACTTACACTGTCACGTCTCCTTCGCTTGGCTTGGCTCACCTTCTGTTATGCAGATCCCCAGGTTTTTACCTGCTTGTCCATTCAAATATACTGTGACTTTAAATAAATAAATAAATTCATATTTTGCACATGTTTTGGCTGTCTGTCCTGTATTTATCCTATTTTATGTCCGGATGAGCAATTATTGAGTCTACAGAAACAATATGTATGGCATATGCTCTATTCCTGCTGCATTTCTGTGGAGTACGGACCCAGAAGTGATCATGCTCTGCATAGTGCAATCTCCAGATAGAAGTACAAATGATTCATTTTATACTTTTCTTAACGTTATTTTCAGTTAAGGAGACAAAAATAGGAAAGTAAATTTTGTATGGAGGACTTTCAGTATAGATGGTGGGACCCAGATATTATCTTGGTCTTTCTGGTGCTGCCCAGGCATTATTTTAGTTTGTCTGATGGGGTTTGAATAGGATGAGTTTGAGAAGTCCCGTTCTAGAGGACTTGGCACAGAATTGAGTACAGGTTTTAATGTAATGCTTCATTTTTCCCTGTGATGGCACTGCACGGAAATTAAAAAAGTGCTGTCTGATTTATCCACAGATTTATGCTGTTCGTAAACAGTGATAGCCTTGTGATCAGTTTATAATCAATAGACCTTCTAACTAAATGCGTTTTGCAAAAAGGAACAGACTATTCAGCCATTTGTTTTTTTATTGCTATGGATTGCTGTTAATATGACTATTATATATTTTCATTGGTGTACATAGATGTCACAGGGACCCGTAGCAAAAGTCTTAATTGAGTCCCACTCCCCCACCCCCCAAAAAAAAAAAATGGTCAGCAGGTTCACAGAAGAGCAAATTTCATAACTTTGCAGCCCTTAAAAGGTAATTTTGGTGCTACTTGAACACCTTAGTGTTTCCACACAGTAAGAAACCATTTTCAATGCCCCCATAAAGCATGATGCCAATAAATGTGCCCCTATACACAGTATGATGCTCCCAGAGTGAACTCCTACACAGTACTCTCCACAAACACAGTAAAGTGCCCCCACAGTGATCCCAAACACAGAATGATGGCCCCCATAGTCCCCCGCGCAGTATGAGGACTCCCCCAGCCCTCTACATAATATGATGGTCCACACACAGCTGTCCATACAGTATAATGGCCCGCACTACTGTATAATGGCCCCCACATAGCCCTCCAAACAACATAATGGCCCCACATAGCCCTCCATATACTATAATGGTCCTCACACCCAACAGAGCATGGTCATCCCAATCAGTACAATGTACTCACTGATTAAAAAAATAAAAGTACTCACTGCTCCCCATGTCCCTCTCTGCTTCAGTCTCTGCTGCTTGTGCTCTGAGGCTGCGCACTGCGGGCGCAATGTAATGGTGTCATCACACCTACTGGGCTGACACATCAGAGCTCAGACGCACAGAGAGACTGATGATAGAGGGAGCTGACAGCTCACAGTTCCATCATTGCTACATAGCATATGGTTGAATGTGTGATGCTGAGCGGAATGGCCAGATCCCCGATCCAGGGGCCTATTGCAAACGTGTGGTCTGCAGTTATTTGAGCTGTCAATTTTATAGCGTCAAACAGTTCTATTTGTTGAACATATTAAATACTAAGAAGTGTATGCACAGTGCCTTGAAATAGTATTCATAACCTGTGAACTTTTCCATATCTATTTACGTTACTACCACAAACTTAAATGTATTTTATTTGGATTTTCTGCGATATATTGTACCAACACTAAGTAGCAAGTGTTTGTGAAATGTAAAGAAAATGTTACATGATTTTCCAAATATTTAAAAAATATAACTGAAAATTGTGACATGCATTTGCATTCAGCCCCTCTGAGTCAATACTCACAGCATGATGCAGCCACCACCTTGTTTTACGGTGTTTTCACTGTGATGTGCATTGTTAGTTTTCCACCACACATAGTGTTCTACATCTAGCCCAAAAAGTTCTACCTTCATCTCATCTGACCAGAGCACCTTTTTCCACAGGTTATCTGAATCTCATACATGGCTTTTTGTAAACCTCAAACAAGACTTCTGTCATGCATGTGGATTGTGGACCCACTGCGCCACAGGCCGGGCTTATCTTGGAGGGGTGTGGCTAAGTGGCTACCTGGTTTTCGCTAGAGCTACTGATGGTGGAGTTAGGCTTGAGCTGCAGGTAGTCCTCACTGTACCATTCCAAGGACTGTCCCCAGTACTGTGGCAACTGACCCTAAGGATCAGGATCATAGTCACAGACAAGGACTCAGAGTCGAAGACAGGACAGACACTGTTACTATTTCGGACAGTGCGGATTCTGGAACACAAGACAGAACGTTCACTGGTACTGGTTCAGAGACCGCAGATTCTGGTACACTAGACAGAATGGACACTGGTGCTGGTGCAGGTACCGCTAGAGCGGTTTCAGGTTCAAGTGTCCAGGAGCAGCTTCAGGTTCAAGTACCACCAGAGCGGTTTCAGGTTCAAGTGTCCAGAAGCGGCTTCAGGTTCAGGTACCACTGGAGCTGTTTCAGGTTCAAACAACATGGGTAACAGGAACAGCTACTGGGTTAGACAATACGGTTAACTAGAACAGGGACAGGGATCTGGCAACGGACTTCTTACACCAACACTAACCAAAGGGGAAATGTTTCTCAGGCACCTCACTACTTGAGAGCTTGCCTTAAATACCTGATGCCTCCCAGCTATTTGCTGGGGGCATTTCCTGAGGGCATGGCACACTTTTAAGAAGCGGGAAGTGCAAGCGCACTCACTAAGTACACCACTGGTAGACCTGCATGATGTGCACAGGCCCAGGGGACCAGGATGCCATGGCAAAGGAAGAAAACACTGCAGAGCAGCCGGGGCAGTATGTTAGTGAAAGGGACCATGTAGGGATGCCCGCATTGGTGTACACCTCCCTTGCGACTCTCTTGTACAATTCCGCAAGGAATCTCTGTCGAAGAAGTGAGGCCAAGTTCTCTTCAGGCCATTAGGACAAACGTTTTATCCCTCACCTTCTTCATGGTAAGGATGATTCTTACCACCAAGACACACACAGAGCAGACTGAAGAGGGCGTTGCACCAGGATTCATGCAATTGCTAAGTCTCTCCCTGCCTGGCATGAACAGCCATCACCTGAAGAATTGAAGGCAACTTTGGGTCCTTCTTTTAGGTTAACGGGTAGGAAAGACCTGGAAAGTGTAACTGCCTGGATATTCAAGCGAGCAGGCCATTTGAAAATTGAAGATACCCTCTCTGGGTCCATCTTCACACTGGGGTCCCCAAAAATACGTCTTCGAGGCTGTGAGGATCTTGGCAGCAGGTCTATGGAAGAATCACCCAGTCTGTGTGGAGGCAATGTCTTCACTTCTTTCCTATCGAAAATGTCAGTGCATAACCAGTTGGCAGATGGCAGACCTAGCAGAGAATATGACGTCACAGGCGGCAGAACTAGACGTACAGCAACCAGGCACCACTCATGACATGGAAGGCTTTATTAGTACATCCAAAATATAAAATATAGCAAGTCCTTACTTATAGGTGGATGCAGACAGAGAATATAGCCTACGCGTTTCGATCTAAGTGATTAGACATGAGTAAGATCGGTTAGATCGAAATGCGTAGTCTATATTCTCTGTCTGCATCCACCTATAAGTAAGGACTTGCTAAGTTTTATATTTTGGATGTACTAATAAAGCCTTTCAAGTTTTAAGAAGCTGGAATCTACACCCACTTTCTTCATGCATGCTGTTGTTTCACGTCTGGTTCAGGACGGAGATTCCCGTGCTTCACAGGTCTGTCGGTGAGCTGGCTGAGGCTGTTTAAGCCGCATTTCTTATCTTCATGTATACTGATTATGCCGTGATCTCCTGACTATTTATGTCCTACCATAAATTATTTGGTGTGAACTTTGCAGACAGAGGTTTTGTTTTAAATCTCTAGCACATTTTT
Organism: Ranitomeya variabilis; assembly: GCF_051348905.1. Lineage (NCBI taxonomy): Eukaryota > Metazoa > Chordata > Amphibia > Anura > Dendrobatidae > Ranitomeya > Ranitomeya variabilis. The sequence continues at coordinate 73,315,464 of NC_135232.1, forward strand.
ATTTTTTTTTTCTCTCTATATATCGCTGACTATGCTGCAGTCAGGAGATAGATTGGCAAAAGCAGCATAGGTGTTTGGCAATGCTGACACAAATGCAAGTGGCAAGTGACTTTTTAGCACATGTGAATGAGGCTGGAAAACTAGCCAAATTGGAAACTAAAATATGGTGGAATCTCACTACTTTGCAAAACTATATAACAAAAGAGATGATTCCGAGAGGATTAAGAATAAAAAAAGAATCAACTACTTCATATTCTAATGATTTCAACAGAGAATGGAATCAAATATTAACGGACTGTTCCTTAAATCTGATGAAACTTATAGTTAAAAATGAAGAAGTAAAATTAAAGGAAGTACAAAATAATATAGAAGAGATTAAAAAATCTTTGGAAGAATTTAAAACCTTAGCACATTATGAAGTATCCCTTACTAAAATGCATGAAAATGTAAGTGCGTTGGAAAATGATATCATGAATCGTAAAAAATGCAAATTTGAAAGGGACTTGAATGATTGTGCTACAGAGAAGGTTTATGAATGGGGTCAGTGGGAGAGATCACGTAGATCACCATGACCCATTCTCAAACAGCCATATGCTCAGAAAAAACCGACTTATAGACCACAAGTGAGTTTTTTTTTCCTCAGACTCTGATCCATCAGATGTGTATGCCAGTACATCAGATATTTCAGTGGAATATAACACAAAGGAAAACAGAAAAAGGAATTTTAAGGTGTCAAAAAACGCAAAAGGAGAGGAGGAAGGAAACATCAAAAATCAACCAGGAATGACTACTCGCTACAAGAAGAAATTCAAGTAAAGGAACATTTTGATGTAGTGAATTTATCAACACAGGTGCTAACAGAAGACCAGTTAAATGTTCTGTCTTTAGGTTTGAATTTTGCACCGATTACTAGTTTTAATGTATTTATGACTATTTTGGACATCATAAATTTGTTAGAGATTTAACCATTAAGAAACATTTTTACACAGAAGAAAGAGAAAATACTCCGGCAATTAAAACTATAGAGAATGAGTATAAAGAGTTGGATTTTAAGGAACAAATGGCGCTGATTACTTTACAAGAGTTATCATCAGAACAAAGTTTGCGAACAGAAAAAATAATTCAATCAGAAAATTTTAAAACAAAAAACCCCTATTTTTATCCAGTACAAACAAGAGTGGAGTGCATGGAGAGATTCCAGGAAATAATCGAGGGGGATCTGAAGAAACTAAAGGACAAATGCGATCAGAATATGAGCAAAAATTCCAATTTGACATTTAAAAAAAAAAAAAAAAAAGCTTTACAAGAAATCAGTGAAATTAAGAATGTCATAATTAAGAAGAGTGACAAAGGAGGATCAATCGTTATTCTTAATGAAGAGGATTACATCCACACAATTCAAGAACATCTTGCAGATACGGACACATACGAGAAATTGAGGAATAATCCTACTAGTGAAAATAACTTAGAAATAAGTGTTATGCTTGAAGAAGGTCTTAATTTGTGTGTCATTAACAAAAAGCAAGCAGACTACATGTATGTATCATCTCCCACATTAGCAATATTGCATGGACTTCCTAAAATCCACAAGGGCACAGGTATACCGCCCATTAGACCCATCGTGTCGGGGGTGGGTTCTATTACTGAACATATTGGTGAATGGTTGGACTCATTATTACAACCGTTGGTCAAAAAAATGGCAGGTTATATTAAGGATTCAAAGGAGGTACTGGAAATATTTTCCAAACAAACTTGGCATGGGAATTTTTCGTGGCTTTGCTGCGATGTAGTCTCCTTGTATACAAGCATACCACATTATGTAGCTATGAAAGCGCTGGAATTTCATTTGAAAAACAGTGGGTTATATTCACAGGATTTGGTGGACTACATATTACAAGTGACATTTTTTCTTCTGAAGCATAACATTTTCTCTTTTAATGATAGTGTATATAGACAAAAGACTGGAGTGACGATGGGAGCTAAGTACTCCCCATCATTAGCGAATCTCACCATGGCGTTTTGGGAATCTTTTTTCATTTATACAGTTAATAATCCTTTTTTGTCTGATCTCGTCTGGTATGGCAGATACATCGACGACACCCTCATTATTTGGGGGGGCGATGTGTCTGCCATACCGGACTTTGTCGAATATTTGAATTGTAATGATCTGGGTATTAAGTTCAGCTATAGATTCCATAGAAACTGCATATCATTCCTTGATTTAGAACTGGGGGGTGAAAATTATGGATCAATCAGCAGTAGAACGTACATTAAACCCATTAGTGGGAACACTATTCTACATGCTGATAGTGGCCATCCAGCCCATACAATAAAATCCATCCCAGTAGGTGAATTTACAAGAATAAAGAGAAACTGTAGTAAGACGGAGGAGAGAGAAAAGGAATATGAGAATTTGGAGGCACGATTAAATAAACGCAAATACCCGAATTGGTGCCTGAAAAAAGCCCGTAACATAGTGGAAAAAAAAGATAGGGAAAAACTTCTAATATCTGGTAATAAAACGGAGGCAGGTCAAAAAAATAAAAAAAACGAACAGAAAAAAACGTATGTATGTCTACAATACAGTGCCCATTTTAAGGAAATTAAATCTATTATACATAAACGTTTACCTATTTTGGAACAGGATGACATACTGTCTAATATACTTAAAGACGGTATTAATGTAGTAGCTAGAAAAGCTCCCACGATTGGTGACAAGATTTCCCCTAGTCAGTATATATCAAAAGCTAGAACTAACACATGGTTAGAATGTAAGGGATTTTTTAAAGGTGGCACAACTGCTTGCAGTACATGCGCATTTGGTAAACAGAGTAAAACATTTACGAATTTTGACAATTCTAAAAACTATAAAATTAAAGATTTCATAAATTGTCACTCAAAAAACGTGGTATATAAAATAAGTTGTTTAGAATGTGGAGTTGCATATTTGGGATGCACCATGAGAAAGCTCAAATTAAGAATATCAGAGCATATCAGAGATATTAATAACTATAGTAGTAGCAATAGAAATGTATCTATGGTAGCTAAGCATTTTGCCACCTGTCTTAATGGTAATACTGCAGCCATGACCATCCAGGGTATAGAGAAAGTTAAATGCCCTAGTCGGGGAGGAGACATTAAGAGACACCTCTTGACAAGAGAGGGGTATAGGATTTATAATTTGCAGACCAGATCCCCTCTTGGGCTTAAGAAGAAAAATTAGATTCTTTATCACTATTGTTAAATAGTTTTAATATAAGTTGATTTTAACACAAGTTATTACACATATTAGAACTGTGCAGTGCTAAAGTATTAGGACCTTCCACTTTTGAGATCATGTGACCTAAAATCCTATCAGGATAGGTCACAGAGTACTTTAATAGTATCACCCGCACATAAGTGATTAGACATGAGTAAGATCGGTTAGATCGAAACGCGTAGTCTATATTCTCTGTCTGCATCCACCTATAAGTAAGGACTTGCTATATTTTATATTTTGGATGTACTAATAAAGCCTTTCAAGTTTTAAGAAGCTGGAATCTACACCTACTTTCTTCATGCATGCTGTTGTTTCATGTCTGGATCAGGACGGAAATTCCCGTGCTTCACAGGTCTGTCGGTGAGCTGGCTGAGGCTGTTTAAGCCACATTTCTTATCACCACTCATGACATGACTGTCACCGATGAAGCACCTCACCGGATCTCTAATCCAGAACTGGCTCATGAGTTCACAATCATGGATGGACCATGAAAAGTGGATGAAACAGACCAGACTGTCACGGTTTGTCTGGTTTGGTTCTTTTAGGGTTAACTCCTGTAGCCTCACATTGGTCCTGGGTGGACTTTATATAAGTCTCCTTCTGGGAGATTCCTTTGTCAGTTATACTTCTGCCCTTGGCTAAGTGTGTTGACCCCTGAGTGTGCTGTGTGCTAGTTTGTTTGATCTCTTGGCTTTCTGACTCGGTCTGTTCTCTGGATATTGCTTATTGGATTCCCTATTTGTACTTTCTCTGTCCGTTCGTTATTGACCTCGGCTTGGCCCCTACTATCCTTTCTGTCTAGTCCCTTGGTACTGTTACGCTATCCTGTGCTCTGACCCCGGCCTGATCTGTTTTTGTCTCTATCTTTACCCCTTGGTAGCTTTGCTTCTTAGTTGTCTTTCTAGGAGTTTTCCTTCACCTTCTAGTTCCCTGGAGCTTAGGCCACGCCCACTTGCAGTCAGGTGATTCAGGTCCTCTCAGGCCTGGAGCCAGTCTTGCTGGCTCTGCATTCCTGGGAGTCTGCGGCTCTCTCCAGATCCTGTCTTTCCAGGAATTAGTATCGGTGAGTGTCGCTCATATCTCCCACTCTGACATTATAACTGACCGCTAAGTTATTTCTGTGTTTCTGCAGTTTTGGGCGTGTATTGATTTGAGGGTTATGGATCCCATACAGTCTTTGTCTGAGCAGATGAAAAAACTAAGTCAGATGTTTCAGGCCTTAACCCTGGAGCAGCAGGCCCTGGCTCGTTCTCAGCAGCAGGTCACTGAGACTGTGCAGGGAGCATTGTCTTCTGGTGTTCAGGGGGCTATGGCGAGTGACGTTGCGCTGGTGTCTCCAGAACCCCCTGTTAAATTGCCTGACTTTTTCTCTGGAAATAAGAAGGAGTTCAGGGTTTTCAAAGAGGGTTGTAAACTTTTTTTCAATTTGAGACCACGGTCCTCTGGGGATGAAAGTCAGAGGGTAGGGGTCGTCATGTCCTTGTTAAGGGGGTCCCCTCAGGCTTGGGCATTTTCCCTTCCTCCCACCGCTCCTGAGAGAATGTCAATGAATGCGTTCTTTGAGGCCCTCGGGCATATATATGATGAGCCTGACCGTGTGCGATTGGCAGAGGACATGGTGATGAGTGTCTGTCAGGGGAAGCACTCGGCCGAGTGGTTTTGTACGGAGTTCCGCCGCTGGGCCGCGGAGGTTTCTTGGAACGATGCCGCTCTCCGAGGACTTTTTCGTAGAGGCTTGTCCGAGCGGCTACAAGATGCCCTGGCGTTACACCCTCCACCAAACACCCTCGAGGATGCCATGACTCAGGCCGTCCGGATGGACCGCAGGTTGCGGGCCAGAGGGGCGATGCAGGTGGAGACTCCGTTATTTCTCAGTGGAAAAGAGACTGTTTCTGAGCCTATGGAAGTAGGTGCCCTCAGCTTAAAAGAAAAAGAGAGAAAACGCCGGCGGGAAAAGCAGTTATGTTTTTACTGGGTGAAGCTGGACACTGGAAGAAGGAGTGTCCTTCTTGCCCATCATCGACCCGGTCGGCGGGAAACGACTAGGTCTGGGTAGTTATCGAGGAGACTACTCAGACCCACAGGTACATTTGTCCTCATTTTCTAAGGTGTTGCTTCATGTGGAACTATTAGTGGATGGTTGTTCTTCTTTTTCGACAGCATTTGTGGACTGCGGCTCATCTATCAATCTGATTGACTCCCAATTGGTCACACGTTGCAAGATAGGGACAGTTAGGCTCAAATCTCCAATCAAAGTGGTGGCCATTGACTCCTCCCCCCTCACAAAAGAGGGAATTCTCTTTATGTCTGATTTGTTTTCGCTCAGAGTGGGTGCTGCTCACGAAGAGAAATTAAGTTGTTTTGTTCTGGACAATCTGCCAGCAGGCTTAGTGTTGGGTATGCCCTTGCTTCAACGTCATAATCCAGTTATTAATTGGAAAACGGGGGAGATTGTTCAGTGGGGGTCTAATTGTTCTAACTTGTGTTCTAAATCTGCATTGTTGGTTAAACCTGTCAAATCTGTGTCTGTGTCGTCTGTCGAGCTGGAGGGTATTCCGGAGTACCTGATAGACTTCGAAGATGTGTTCTCTGAAAGCGAGGCTGAGACGTTACCGCCACATAGACCTTTTGATTGTGCCATCGAATTAGTCCCAGGGGCTAAACTACCTAAAGCCCGTCTGTTTAATTTGTCTGGCCCTGAACGCTTGGCTATGAAAAATTACATTGCTGAAAGTCTTCGTAAGGGACATATACGTCCTTCTGTCTCACCTATAGCTGCAGGGTTCTTTTTTGTAAAAAAGAAAGATGGCGGTTTACGTCCCTGTCTCGACTTTCGAGAACTTAATAAAATAACGGTTCGGAATACATATCCTCTCCCGTTGATTCCTGATTTATGTAACCAACTTTCGGGGGCTAAATGGTTCTCCAAACTGGATCTTCGGGGAGCATATAACTTGATAAGAGTCCGGGAGGGGGATGAATGGAAGACTGCGTTCCTCACGTCCGAGGGACTTTTTGAAAATTTAGTCATGCCATTTGGTCTTACCAACGCCCCCGCTATATTTCAGAATTTCATCAATGTTGTGTTTGCTGATCTTATTGGTCGTTTTGTTGTGATTTACTTGGATGATATTCTGATATACTCATCTGACAGTCAGTCTCATCTGATTCATGTACGAACCGTCCTCCAAAGACTTAGGGAAAATCATCTGTTTGCTAAATTAGAGAAATGTTTGTTTTTTGTTCAAGAATTATCTTTTTTGGGGTTAATTGTGTCATGTGAGGGTTTTCGTATGGACCCCAAGAAGGTGCAGGCCATTGCCGATTGGGTACAACCCCGAGATCTTAAGGGGCTTCAGCGTTTCTTGGGGTTCGCCAATTATTACCGTAAATTTATTCGGGGGTTTTCGCAGGTGGTCAAACCTCTCACAGATTTAACACGCAAGGGTGCGGATGTAAAAAATTGGTCCTCATCTGCTGAGGAGGCCTTTGCTGCTCTTAAAAAATGCTTTACTACCGCCCCGGTTTTGGTACAGCCAGATCCGTCCAAATCTTTTATTGTGGAGGTGGACGCCTCTGAGGTGGGGGTGGGTGCTGTGTTGTCTCAAGGGTCCGTCACTCTGACCAACCTCAGGCCATGTGGGTTTTTTTCCAGGAAGTTCTCTGCTGCTGAAAGGAATTATGATGTAGGCAACAGAGAGCTTCTTGCGGTGAAGCTGGCGTTTGAAGAGTGGAGGCACTTTTTGGAGGGGGCCAAACATTCGGTCACTGTAATTACCGATCATAAAAATTTATCTTATATTGAATCTGCCAAAAGACTTACGCCCAGACAGGCCCGTTGGTCACTTTTTTTCTCTCGTTTTCAGTTTACCATAACGTTTCGGCCTGGGTCAAAAAATATCAAGGCTGATGCCTTGTCTCGTAGTTTTCATTCGGTGTCTCCACCTGAGCCACCGTCCTCCATTCTTCGCCCTGGGGTAGTGTTGGCAGGGGTTTCGTCTGAGTTGGAACAAGAGATTGAGGGGGCTCAGTCTCTGGCTCCTGCTGCCAAGCCGCGGGGTAAGTTGTTTATCCCGCTCCAGCTTCGACTTAAACTCCTGCAGGAGTTTCACGAGTCCAAGCTTACAGCTCATCCTGGTATTTCAGCCACACGCCTAGCGATAGCTAAGACTTTTTGGTGGCCTACTCTAAGTTCGGATGTTAAAAAATTCATTTCTGGTTGTGGGGTCTGCACTCGTTCCAAAAACTCTCACGGTCGGCCGGCCGGGGAACTGATGCCCTTGGCAGTTCCTGAAAGGCCATGGACTCACTTGTCCATGGACTTTATTACCAATCTTCCCCTGTCTAGGGGCAATACTGTGGTATGGGTAGTGGTGGACAGGTTCTCGAAGCAGGCTCATTTTGTTCCTTTGACCGCGTTACCTTCTGCTGAAACTTTGTCCGGATTGTTTGTGCAGCATGTGGTCCGGTTGCATGGGGTACCCCTGAATGTGGTGTCTGATCGTGGGGTGCAGTTTGTGGCTAAGTTTTGGCGTGCCTTCTGTAAAAAATTGGGAATTTCTCTGTCTTTTTCATCTGCATACCACCCGGAGAGCAATGGTCAGACAGAACGCACTAATCAGTCTTTGGAACAAATTCTCAGATGTCTGATTTCCGCTAGGCAGAATGACTGGTGTTATGTACTGCCATTGGCGGAGTTCGCTTTCAATAGTCGTGTGAGCCAAGCTACCGGTATGTCTCCTTTCATGATTAATTATGGTTTTAATCCACATTTCGGCGAGTTTTCTCGTATGGATTCTGGATGTCCTGGGGCTGAGGGTTCTGTTCAGAGTCTGAAAAATACATGGGCAGAGGTCCAGCGGAATATCTCCAGGTCTCAAGGGAGATATAAATTTTTTGCTGACAGGAAAAGAACCCCAGGTCCGGTGTTTCGGGTTGGGGACGAAGTTTGGCTTTCCACGCGAAACATTAAGCTGAAGGTTCCTTCAGCTAAATTGGGCCCTAAGTTCATTGGTCCATACAAGATTGTAGAAAAGGTCAATCCAGTTGCTTACAGGTTGTGTTTACCAGTCTCATTCAAGATCCCTAATGTCTTCCATAAATCCCTACTGAAACCTTTTGTGCCAGTTCGGGGGGAGTCTGGGTCTGCTGCGCCCCCTGTCTTGGTGGAGGGACACATGGAATATGAAATTGGTCACATCGTGGATTCCAGGTTGGTGCGGCGGTCGGTACAGTATCTGGTTCACTGGAAGGGGTATGGGTCTGAGGACAGGTCCTGGGTTGCTGCCCGCTCGGTACATGCAGATCGCTTGATTCGTGCTTTTCATTCCAGGTATCCTGGTAAGCCTGGGGGTCCAGTGGCCCCCCGTTGAGAAGGGGGTACTGTCACGGTTTGTCTGGTTTGGTTCTTTTAGGGTTAACTCCTGTAGCCTCACATTGGTCCTGGGTGGACTTTATATAAGTCTCCTTCTGGGAGATTCCTTTGTCAGTTATACTTCCGCCCTTGGCTAAGTGTGTTGACCCCTGAGTGTGCTGTGTGCTAGTTTGTTTGATCTCTTGGCTTTCTGACTCGGTCTGTTCTCTGGATATTGCTAATTGGATTCCCTATTTGTACTTTCTCTGTCCGTTCGTTATTGACCTCGGCTTGGCCCCTACTATCCTTTCTGTCTAGTCCCTTGGTACTGTTACGCTATCCTGTGCTCTGACCCCGGCCTGATCTGTTTTTGTCTCTATCTTTACCCCTTGGTAGCTTTGCTTCTTAGTTGTCTTTCTAGGAGTTTTCCTTCACCTTCTAGTTCCCTGGAGCTTAGGCCACGCCCACTTGCAGTCAGGTGATTCAGGTCCTCTCAGGCCTGGAGCCAGTCTTGCTGGCTCTGCATTCCTGGGAGTCTGCGGCTCTCTCCAGATCCTGTCTTTCCAGGAATTAGTATCGGTGAGTGTCGCTCATATCTCCCACTCTGACACAGACAACACATAGAAGGTGATCTTCTCCGTATGCAGCATTCCTATCTGGAGTTCAAATAGGTCAATTTTATTGGAAAGACTTTGGATAGGGCCTTTCCCTTGATGGAGTACACCATCAAAGGACTCTGGAGGCGTTGAATGGGAATATGATACCAATCCACCACAGCTTGCTGCAAGAAACTGGGGTCAAGGTAGGCCGTCTCAATAAAGTGGGCTCCCCATAGTGCAGATACATTCAGAGTCAATGGTGGAGAGGAATTACTCTCACCCAGGGTAGATTCTCCTACAGCCCTAGGCTTTGGAGTTTTTCCAACTTCTCTGGACAACAATGGATGAGATGTTCTGTGCTACCACAGTAGTAGCACAATCCCTTGGCACAACAGTGTTCCTGCCAGTTCAAGAAAGTTAACTTGGATAGGTTCAAAGAAGACCACTCTCTCAGGAGGCTGTGGAACAAGCAGTCTCTGAAAGGATGGAGCCAGATACGACGGTCACCTCTCACAGAACATCTCTCTGGACCTTTTGTGTAACTTGACATCAATCCAGAATGTTAGAGAAATCAGATCATCTAGGGCAGCAGGGATATCTTGGTTGGAGAAATTTGTCCTTAATCCTTCCAGTCAATCACTCAAAAAAGACGGCTACGAGAGCCTCATCATTCCAGTCATGTTCAAAAGACAGGGTGCAGGACCTGATGGCATACTGGCCTGCAGTCAGGCCTCTCTGACGCAGTCTGAGAAAGGAAGATGCAGAAGAAGACACAAGTGACAGTCCGGCAAACACTGCCCCTGATCAGCGGTAACATCATTACCGCCTGTTAGAGAGCAGTGAGCAGTACCGTGAGTTCACCAGGGTTGAGCTATGAACTTTCTCACTGCAGGAGCTCAGCGCTAGACACTGAGAATAGTGATTAAGCTCTGGTCAGTGTGTGCCGGCTGACGGGGAGAGTGGTCACTAATGTGACCGCTCTCCAAATCATCTAAATCATCATGGGACAGTATGGATTAGCTGCACTTCGGATAGGTAAGGAACTTGGTTGTTTGTTATTTTTCTTTTTTCACAGGGAACAAGGGCTTCAATGGAATGGGTGTAAGGTGAGTATAACTTTGTTATTTTTAAATAAGTTTGTAAAACGGTGTGGATTTTTATTTCAAATAAAGTACTTTATTCTTGGTGTTTTTTATTTACAGTATGACTATGGGGTTAATAATGGATAGACGTTTTATAGATGCCTTTCCATTTCTAACCTGTAGGCTTGATGTCACTGACAATACAAAAGTGACATCAACCCCACAAGTGTTAACCCCACTTGCCACCGCCACAGGGCAAGTGGGAAGAGCCGAGTAAAGCGCCAGAATTAGCGCATTTAATAGGTGGCTAATAGGTGGCTGCAGGCTGCTATTTTTAGGTTGGGGGGCAACATCCGTGGCACCTTACCAGTCTGAGAATACCTGCCCTCAGCTGTCTGGTTTAGCTTGGCTTGTTGTAAAAAAATGAGTGGGATACCATGGTGTTTTTCTAAATTATTGATTCTATTCTATTTATTCTATTACTCTGTTCTTGATAGCTAGCCATGATAAAGCTGACAGCTGAAGATTGATTGAAGTTATCTGGTTATTGAAGTTATTTTGATCTGGTTATCAAAAATAGAACAGATCCCATCTCATTATTTTTACATTTATTCATAGGTCAGGAGGCACTGTGTTAGAGATGATGGCATGCACTGAATAAAATATAAAGATAAGGTGCGTTCGCAACCCGGGGTCCACCGTGCAGAGATGGTAACTGCTGCTCAGTAATGACGGGTGGTATATGGCGGTACAGCACCAAACACACACGGGTTAACCGTTACCCGGCGTGAGCTACAGCGAACTCTTTGCCTCACAGAGCCACTATAGATTAACATAAGAGCACCGTACCTTGTTAGCTGTCACAGGGCACAGATTAGCTGCAAGTGAAGTTACTAGACTCCGCCCCATGGTCACGGGGGTAAGAGTCTATCTAGACCCACTATGTGCATGGCGTCGCACTGGCGAACGCCACTAACAGATGCTAATTATAGGATTTGGTGCAAGGAGTGCACATGGCGTCACACAATTGATGCCACTACTCGGTGCTGTCTTTACTCCAAACTCCCAAACACATTCACAACAAGAGGGTAGGGGTTCATTAGGAGCTAGCACCAGAGACATACATGCTTGCACACACACCACAATTTCAGAGTATATTAGCGCATGGCCTTGCGGCCACGAGATCCTTTTATAGCTGCAGTCTTCAAGGACCTTACTAATGGACCAATCTGAGCTGCTGGAGGACCTGGGCATGTGACCTCTGACCACCAATGAGTGTTCATCACACGGGCATGCTCAGAAGGCCAAAAGCAGGACTTAGTCCCAGAAGTGTCTGATCGCCGCTGACTAATGCTGGTTGCTATAGAAAGACCCGTGGAGGCAGCAGCAACGAAATGCACAGCATTAGCCTGAGCAAAATGCCAGGACCGATGTCTCCACTGAGCAGGATCCTCCGCGGCTGAGAAAGAATGGGAGACCACAGAAGACATGGCTTGAGCTTTCCCCTGTGCAGCGGCGGGATCTCGATGCCTAACACACCGGCTGTTGAAAACTCCCATCGCCTGCTCTCACTGTTATTTGCAACAGCAGGCGTAGGCTGATGGGAGTAAACTTTTTACTGCAGGTCACAGCTGCTGGCGCTCTGAACAGCAGTAATAATCTTACTGCTGATCAGAGCCATTGGTGTTTCTCGCCCTGTCATGCAGATGACAACATGGGAAACACCTGATGTTCAGATTGTGGAACCCGAACAGTAACACAAATTTCCTGGAGAAGTCTGTTTTCGGGGTCTGTGCCCGAACAGTAGGTGTTTGATAGGGACCCTGAACTTTACTGTTCGGGTTCTCCCATCACTATTCATTGGTGTTCATGATGTTGTATGATTCCTATTGTTCTCAAACCAACCTCTGAGGCATTCACAGAACAGCTGTAATTATACTGAGAATAAATCACACAAAGGTGGACTAATTTACTTTATTATGTGACTTCTGAAGGCAATTCATCACTCAGAATTTTATTTAAGGGTATCAGACTACAAGGGGGCTGAATATAAATGCATGTCACAATTTTCAGATTTATATTTTTAAAATAATTGGAAAACCATTTATGTTTTCGTTACACTTAACAAATTCTTGCTACTTTGTGTTGGTATATTATATTAAATCTCAATAAAATGCATTTAAGTTTGTGAGTGTAAAATGAAAAAATGTTCATGGGGTATGAATATTTTTTAAAGGCACTGTATATAATATGTGAACAAAAGCTTACTGCGTAATAGATTGGTACATATGGAGATTTGACTTAAAATCTGCAGTCCTATGTAAAACAACATATAACAGATTGTGCAACAGGAAGTGCTAAATAACAACCAAAGCAAATTGGTAATTGATATATCACCCAGCTCCCATTGGCTAATGTTGGTTTATGGTTGCATATGGTGCCCATTGGAAGTCGAAATAATTCTTAACATCAATCTTCTGACCATTGTGAAATGAATCTTCTGGTTAAATTAGCACTATGGTTCCTCTAGTGTCTCTAAGGTCAACCATTTGTATCTTCTTTATCCTCTTCATTGGTATCTATTCATCTTTTGTCTGCATTTCTGAAGACCACTATTCATGGCGGTGGACTTTTTCTTCTTCTCTTTGTAAAACATCTTTTATATAATTGTCAAGCTATTTGTGCTTTCTCAAAGACCAAACATAGATAATTGGTGGTCTCTTGTCAAACCACCTCTTTCTGCCATCACCATATAATCAATGAACTTTATCAGGTTTATGGGTCAGCAATTTCCTATTGAGATTTCTAAAATATATTTTATTGGTTTGCATTTTGCTTATGTAGTGTGGACGTGGACAATAGATTGACACAATATATCATTAGATATCTCTAAATGATCAATGATGCCAGGGCTGCAAAGAAATATCTTGAAAAGGTGCAGACTATGACCTTCTATAAAATTAGGATTTACATATACATGGTACAGGAGGAAAGGAAATTCTATCCAAAAGTGAAAATTTTTATTTTTCTACTCCACGAGGTCTTAAGTCATGTAAGAGTCCTTCTTTCCACTGACTGCTTAGATTATTTCATGCTCTGTTACCCAGGACCTTGAGAGCACAGAAACTGATATGGACAACATTTTTCTTTTGTTTTCCTCAACAATTTTGCCAAAAGTTTCAAACAACCGAACGTTATTTTTTTAGGACAGATCGTAAAAAAAGAAGCAAAAATATCAATGACAAAATATTTCTTGGCCTCAACTCAAACATGGGGTTTTTTTTTTAAATAATTTGTAAAAAAAAAATTGTGAAATGACAATATGAAACCAATGTCAAACCGGTCAATTGAATGATAACCAAAAGGCAGGGTCTGAATACAATGCTTTGTTTTTACTCTTTGATTCCTCTTTTCGTGCACATTGTGCACTAAGGTTGCATCAAACTTTCTTTGGATGAAATAATTCACAATCTATAAATGTCTGTTCTAATTGTGGCTATAAAGGATTGTCCAGTGTTGTACATCAGATCCAAAAGTAGTAAAATTACACATTTATCAGAACAAAACTTCTCATTTGTGTGAGTTCAATTTGGCAATATGTGAAAGTAAAAGGTTTTCTAATATTCAGTCACTTCAACAGTTTATGTCAGTTGGTATTCCAAGGACAACTGATATCCTATGGCAAAAATATTAATTATTACGGTAGACAAATCCAAATTTTCAATGCAACAATTTTTCTTAAAGCTTAACTTAGCTTTTGATAACTTTTTGATTTCTTGTAGCCCTTAAAAATATTGGAAGATTGTTGGGGACCTAGGTCTTGAAAACCCCACAGATTGCTTAAACCATAGAGCGGATATATTCAGCACATGCACAGCAGTGTACGGGCTCAATAGAAAGCCTATGAGCCAAGGACTACTACACTATAATTTCAGTAATCAGTAGGGATCTTAAGATCTGGGCCTGCAAAGATTTATGCTGCTTTTTTTCTGCTTCAAAATCTTTTATATATCTTTTAACAAAACACAGTCTAAGGGGCCCAAAAGGTTCCTTTGAACTATATGAAACCTTCTACTTCCTGATGAAGACGGTTTAACCGTTGAAACGCGTTGTGGTTCAACACTAAAATCCTTGTTTTGGTCTCATTTCCAGCGCTCCTAGGAGGACCGTTATTACTATTCTTTACTGCATTTTGTATCCTCCTAGAAGGTTAACGGCTGGAGCTGCGGTGGACCTTTTGCTTTCAATTTTAACTGTGACCCTCACAGCGCTCCCTAGTGACCACTTTCTTTTCCCTTGAATTTCAGTTTTAATAAATTAGCACCTATATATTTTTATATGGATTGAGTTCCATGACTAGCAAGTACTTTACACACATTAGTGTATGTTATTGTTTTTTTTGCATCTTTTTCCGATCATTCATTTGGTTTTTGTAAACGCCTGTAATGCAGGCATAATAGATAAAATGTGACCTTTGGAGTTGGTACGTCTCTACCAGTTCATTGAATGGAATTATAGATCCATCTTTGACATTAAAAAAATGATATAACCACTTTAGACCTAATGACTCTCAAAATGTCTAATACTTAGGGGAAGCAATGACTTTTGTTCCAGGAAAATGCTCCATATCTCATTGTCTAGTTAATTTTGGCTCTATGTAAACTGTATACAGATATAGTTCCTAACTTTCAAGGAATCTTTGATTTGCAAAACAGTTTTTATGTTTTATGGAACCCTTGTTCTTACTTTGTGCGCTAATGGATTTACAGAAAGTGAGTGCCCAAAATGTGCTCTTCACTCAGCTCTATGTATGTACCTCTGCCTCCCATTTGTCTATTCTCCCACAATTCTGCTTATAGATTCTAGGTTGTAACTGTATGTCTCGGACAGCTAGACCACCTTCACTTTGGCGCATAAACATATATTTTAATTAAATCCTTGATGTTTTCTCATCTGGGCCTGGAAATTTTGGTAGTTGGTGAATTTTGGATCAGCCTTTTTATTTCTTCCTCTCATATAGAGGTATTTATTTTTCAATATGAGCTTCTGCACTTTTAGGCAAATTAATTGAGATGGAGCAACTTTCATGTTCTTTGGCCCCCTTAAAAATAGTCTGGGGGAAATGGTGGAGGAGGAGGAGGAAAAAGCCAATATGCTAAATGACTTTTTTTCATCAGTATTTACACAAGAAAATCCCATGGCAGCCAATATGATCAGTGATAACAAAAATTCCCCATTAAAGGCCCCGTCACACACAGCGACGCTGCAGCGATACAGACAACGATGCTGATCGCTGCAGCGTCGCTGTTTTGTCGCTGTGTGGTCGTGGGGGAGCTGTCACACAGACCGCTCTCCAGCGACCAACGATGCCGAGGTCCCCGGGTAACCAGGGTAAACATCGGGTTACTAAGTGCAGGGCCGCGCTTAGTAACCCGATGTTTACCCTGGTTACCAGCGTAAAAGTAAAAAAACTCAAACACTACATACTTACCTTCCGCTGTCTGTCCCCCGGCGTCCGCTTCCTGCACTGTGTAAGCACAGCGGCCGGAAAGCAGAGCGGTGACGTCACCGCTGTGCTGTGTTTTCCGGCTGGCCGGCGCTCACAGTGCAGAGAAGCACAGTGCCGGGGGACAGACAGCGGAAGGTAAGTATGTACTGTTTGTTTTTTTTTACTTTTACGCTGGTAACCAGGGTAAACATCGGGTTACTAAGCGCGGCCCTGCGCTTAGTAACCCGATGTTTACCCTGGTTACCAGTGAAGACATCGCTGAATCCGTGTCACACACACCGATTCAGCGATGTCAGCGGGACCTCAACGACCAAAAAAAGGTCCAGGCCATTCCGACACGACCAGCGATCTCGCTGCAGGGGCCTGGTCGCTGGGACGTGTCACACATAGCGAGATCGCTACTGAGGTCGCTGTTGCGTCACAAAACTTGTGACTCAGCAGCGATCTCGCTAGCGATCTCGCTATGTGAGACGGGGCCTTAAGTGTCACCTGCTTAACCCAGCAGGAAGTACAGCGGCGTCTAAAAATCACTAAAATTGACAAATCTCCGGGCCCGGATGGGATACACCCCCGAGTACTGCAGGAATTAAGTACAGTCATTGATAGACCATTATTTTTAATCTTTAAAGAGTCCATAATAACAGGGTCTGTACCACAGGACTGGCGTACAGCAAATGTGGTGCCAATATTCAAAAAGGGGACAAAAACTGAACTCGGTAATTATAGGCCAGTAAGTTTAACCTCTACTGTGGGTAAAATCCTGGAGGTAAGTTCCAGACTGGACCAAGGGAACCCAGTAGATGTAGTGTATATGGACTTTTCAAAAGCTTTTGATACGGTGCCACACAAAAGGTTGATACATAAAATGAGAATAATGGGGATAGGGGAAAATAAAATATGTGTAAGTGGGTTGAGAGCTGGCTCAGGGATAGGGAACAAAGGGTGGTTATTAATGGAGCACACTCGGACTGGGTCGCGGTTAGTAGTGGGGTACCACAGGGGTCAGTATTGGGCCCTCTTCTTTTTAACATATTTATTAATCACCTTGTAGGGGGCATTCAAAGTAGAATTTCAATATTTGCAGATGACACTAAACTCTGCAGGGTAATCAATACAAGGGAGGACAATTTTATATTACAGGATGATTTATGTAAACTAGAAGCTTGGGCTGATAAATGGCAAATGAGCTTTAATGGGGATAAATGTAAGGTCATGCACTTGGGTAGAAGTAATAAGATGTATAACTATGTGCTTAATTCTAAAACTCTGGGCAAAGCCGTCAATGAAAAAGACCTGGGTGTATGGGTGGATGACAAACTCATATTCAGTGGCCAGTGTCAGGCAGCTGCTACAAAGGCAAATAAAATAATGGGAAGTATTAAAAGAGGCATAGATGCTCATGAGGAGAACATAATTTTACCTCTATACAAGTCACTAGTTCGACCACACTTAGAATACTGTGCACAGTTCTGGTCTCCAGTGTATAAGAAAGACATAGCTGAACTAGAGCGGGTGCAGAGAAGAGCGACCAAGGTTATTAGAGGACTGGGGGGTCTGCAATGCCAAGATAGGTTATTACACTTGGGGCTATTTAGTTTGGAAAAACGAAGACTTAAGGTACCGTCACACTCAGCGACGCTGCAGCGATATAGACAACGAGCCGATCGCTGGAGCGTCGCTGTTTTGGCCGCTGTAGAGACGTCAAACACAGCAGCTTCAGAACGATGCAGGAGCGATCCAGTGACGTAACGGCGACTCACTTACCGTTCTCGCTGGTTGTTAGCTCCATGTAAAACATTGCTGACATCGTTGCTTTTGATGTCAAAGATGACGATACACGCCGACCTGACGACGAAATAAAGTTCTGGACTTCTAGCTCCGACCAGCGATATCACAGCGGGATCCAGATCGCTGCTGCGTGTCAAACACATTGAGATCGCTATCCAGGACGCTGCAACATCACGGATCGTTGTCGTTCTCGTTGCAAAGTTGCTGAGTGTGACGGTACCTTAAGGGGTGATCTTATTTTAATGTACAGTCATATGAAAAAGTTTGGGCACCCCTATTAATCTTAAGCTTAATGTTTTATAAAAATTGTTTTTGTTGCAACAGCTATTTCAGTTTCATATATCTAATAACTGTTGGACACAGTAATGTTTCTGCCTTGAAATGAGGTTTATTGTACTAACAGAAAATGTGCAATCTGCATTCAAACAAAAGTTGACAGGTGCATAAGTATGGGCACCCTTATCATTTTCTTGTTTTAAATACTCCTACCTACTTTTTACTGACTTACTAAAGCACTTTTTTTGGTTTTGTAACCTCATTGAGCTTTGAACTTCATAGCTAGGTGTATGCAATCATGAGAAAAGCTACTTAAAGTGGCCACTTGCAAGTTGTTCTCCTGTTTGAATCTCCTCTGAAGAGTGGCATCATGGGCTCCTCAAAACAACTGTCAAATGATCTGAAAACAAAGATTATTCAACATAGTTGTTCAGGGGAAGGATACAAAAAGCTGTCTCAGAGATTTAACCTGTCAATTTCCACTGTGAGGAACATAGTAAGGAAATGGAAGAACACAGATACAGTTCTTGTTAAGGCCAGAAGTGGCAGGCCAAGAAAAACATCAGAAAGGCAGAGAAGAAGAATGGTGAGATCAATCAAGGACAATCCTCAGACCATCTCCAGAGAGCTGCAGCATCAACTTGCTGTAGATGGTGTCACTGTGCATCGGTCAACTATACAACACACTGTGTTTTTTTGCTGCCATGCATAACACCTTTTTCTATTACCAAACAACTCAATCTTGGTTTCATGAGTCCACAGGACCTTCTTCCAAATAGAAATTGGCTTCTCCAAATGTGCTTTTGCATACCTCAGCCGACTCTGTTTGTGGCGTGCTTGCAGAAACGGCTTCTTTCGCATCACTCTCCCATACAGCTTCTCCTTGTGCAAAGTGCGTTGTATAGTTGACTGATGCACAATTACACCATCTGCAGCAAGTTGATGCTGCAGCTCTCAGGAGGTGGTCTGAGGATTGTCCTTGACTGATCTCACCATTCTTCTTCTCTGCCTTTCTGATGTTTTTCTTGGCCTGCCACTTCTGGCCTTAACAAGAACTGTACCTGTGTTCTTCCATTTCCTTACTATGTTCCTCACAGTGGAAATTGACAGGTTAAATCTCTGAGACAGCTTCTTGTATCCTTCCCCTGAACAACTATGTTGAATAATCTTTGTTTTCAGATAATTTGACAGTTGTTTTGAGGAGCCCATGATGCCACTCTTCAGAGGAGATTCAAACAGGAGAACAACTTGCAAGTGGCCACTTTAAGTAGCTTTTCTCATGATTGCATACACCTAGCTATGAAGTTCAAAGCTCAATGAGGTTACAAAACCAAAAAAAGTGCTTTAGTAAGTCAGTAAAAAGTAGGTAGGAGTATTTAAAACAAGAAAATGATAAGGGTGCCCATACTTATGCACCTGTCAACTTTTGTTTGAATGCAGATTGCACATTTTCTGTTAGTACAATAAACCTCATTTCAAGGCAGAAACATTACTGTGTCCAACAGTTATTAGATATATGAAACTGAAATAGCTGTTGCAAAAAAAAAAATTTTTTATAAAACATTAAGCTTAAGATTAATAGGGGTGCCCAAACTTTTTCATATGACTGTATAAATATATGAGGGGACAGTACAAAGACCTTTCTGATGATCTTTTTAATCATAGACCTGAGACAGGGACAAGGGGGCATCCTCTACGTCTGGAGGAAAGAAGGTTTAAGCATAATAACAGACGCGGATTCTTTACTGTAAGAGCAGTGAGACTATGGAACTCTCTGCCGTATGATGTTGTAATGAGTGATTCATTACTTAAATTTAAGAGGGGACTGGATGCCTTTCTTGAAAAGTATAATGTTACAGGGTATATACACTAGATTCCTTGATAGGGCATTGATCCAGGGAACTAGTCTGACTGCCGTATGTGGAGTCGGGAAGGAATTTTTTTTCCCCAATGTGGAGCTTACTCTTTGCCACATGGGTTTTTTTTGCCTTCCTCTGGATCAACATGTTAGCGCATGTTAGGTTAGGCTATGGGTTGAACTAGATGGACTTAAAGTCTTCCTTCAACCTTAATAACTATGTACTCATCCACTTTATTTGCAATAATATGTCATAGAATTCATAAATTTTTAGCTATATGTTAACTTTTCTTTATGTCCACATTAAATTAAAAATAGTTTTTAAAGCTACAGTCGTCACTTGATCCTTTTATTATAGGTCCTACAGGCTTTAATTTCTTTACAAACTATTGAGAATTTTTATTTCTTGTATTTTATTAATATTTGAATTATATTTTGTAACTGAATAATTATAAATGTCTATTTTGAGCTCAGGGGTCTAAGGGGTAAGGTTTCTCCTTGTGGAGTGTGACATACCAGCTGTGGCTTGTCAAGGTAAGGAGGCTTATTTGCCATACAATGCTCCTCTGGGAAATGTAATATGAAAATTGCCTCTTCAGAGAAAAAGAGGACTTAACTCTATAGCGCCACCTGTTGGAAGTAGCGATCCTACAAGTCAAATCAACCCTTTAATGAGTCGTGCAATATGACTTAGGATAAAAGCCAAATCAGTATCTCAATTCGCAGATACAAATTAAGATACTGATTTGGCTTTTATCCTAAGTCATATTGCACAACTCGTTAAAGGGTTGATTGTGACTTGTAGGATCGCTACTTCCAACAGGTGGTGCTATAGAGTTTAAGTCCTCTCTTTCTCTGAAGAGGCAATTTGCATATTTTGAGCTCACAAACTCTTGAATGATTTGGTTTTTTTTAGATTTTAATCATGCCAGCCACAGAGAGGTCTGTTTGGTCTCCAAAAAAGAGAGCTACGTTTTGAGTAAGGAGGGATACAGTTTCAGAGAAATTGCTAGGAAGATGGGTGGTGGAGTCACTGCTTCTGGAGTGCAAAAGCTGTTGTTCACGTTTTGCTGATAGTTGTAGCATCAAAACAAAGAGTGGAAGAGGAAGGAAAAAGGCAACTACTCCAAAAACAGACAGAAGAATTCTTAGGTTAGCCTTGCAAAACAGAAGAGCATCAGCCAAGCAACTCAACCAGTTCTTGCACGATGGAGGTGTTTCGGTGTCGGATAGAACAGTACGTTGTCGATTACTTGATGCCAGTCTGAAAGCACGAACACCAAGGCAAAAGCCATTCCTAAATCAGAGAAGAGAATTTCCTGGTTCAAAGAACATCTTAGCAGGACAACTGAAGATTGGAAGAAAGAAGTCTGGAGCGATGAAACGAGAATATAAATTTTTGGTGGTGACGGAGTGCGTTATGTTTGGAGAAGGCCAAAGGAAGACTGCGTTCCAGAGTGTATTACAGCTAAAATGAAACATTCTGAGAGTGTTATGATATGAGGCTGTATGTCCTGGCATGGAACTGGGAGATTACAGATCCTTGATGGAACTGTAAATGCTTCAAAATATATTCATGATGTCCATGAACCAAAGCTCATCCCATCAATTCGTGACCTTGGCAAGGAACAGACCGAAATTATTTTTCAACACGATGGAGCACCATGTCACACTGCAAGGTAATGTCTAAAATGGTTTGAAAGCAAACAAATTTCTGTGCTTTCATGGCCAGGAAACAGTCCTGATCTGAAATCTATCGAAAATCTGTGGTCAAGATTAAAACTATTGGTTTCTAGTAAGCGACCGAGCAACAAACAGGCATTTATTGCAGCTGTTATCAGTTCCTGGTACCATGTCATAACCACAAAGAACCTAATAAGTCTTGTTGAATCAATGCCAAGGAGATGCAAAGCTGTTATAGATGCAAAAGTATACCCTACACACTACTAAAGAAAGAACACGTAGGGATAGCATGAAATTAACTATTAGGACGTGATATTTTGATTCGGTCACTCCGCTATTCTTATAGAAGTAATGAGATATTTTGTATTATGATAACCTTTTTCTATGTAGAAGTGTTCTAATTTACCTTTGGCTACTTGTGGCATTATTGTTATAAACACTTTGTATAATTGCATGCTAAAAACATTACATTGGGTGTCTCAATATGGAAACTGCTGGTGGTATGAGCCTCTTGTGCAGTACCACCAGCGGAATACCGTCGCACCACACACACACACACTGTATGCGCCGTACGCATCACACACACACACAAACACACACTGTATATGCCGTACGCACCACACACACACACTGTATACGCTGTACACACCACACACTGTACACTCCGTACGCAGCCTCTTGCGTGGTACCCCCAGTGGAATACCGTCGTGAACACGCCGCCGGGATCAGCCGAATGATTCACTGACCGCTGCCATCTTTGTATAGGAGGAGCGCAAGTTTTAATGTAAAGCCGCTATCTGTCTGCACAAAGATGGTGGTGGTCTGATTTACTGCGCCTGTGCGAATTCCGTGCAGTTGCAGTGAATCATTCAGCTGATCCTGGCGGCAGATGCGCGACGTGTCTACAGGCAGGGGAAGCCGGTCACATTGAAGGGGTTTCCCAAGAACGAAAGTTCATTTTAAAAATTGTCTGTGTCTGACTGTGTACGGAGCATACCACATCTCCTGGGCAGGGGAGGAAGCAAAAGTCAATACTGACATTACAGCAAGGGATCACAGAGGATTTCTTTTGTCAGGTAAAATATTTCACTGACTGTTTTTAAACAATATTTTGTTACCTTTACCTACTTTGCTTTCATTTTAACACAGGGGGAGGGGTGAGTGCACATATGAAAGAGGACACACAGGGGGGAGACAGCTCAAATGAGAGATCACATGAGAGAAGACAGCACAGTGGTGGAGAGAGAGAGCAGACAAGGGGGAGAGCACACGGGGTACACAGGTCAAAGAAGAGATGACATGAGAGGAGAAGACAGCAGATGGGGAGAGAGAAAGCGCACAGGGGTGAGAGAGACAGAGCACAGGGGGAGACAGCTCAAACAGGACAGCACATGAGGGGAGAACACAGCACAGGAAGGAGAGAGACAGCAGACAAGGGGGAGAGCACATGGGGTAGACAGGTCAAAGAAGAGCGCACAGATGGGAGAAGTCAGCACATGGGGAAAGAGAGAGAGTGGATGGGTGGGAGAGCACATGGGGGGAGAGATTCTCAATGCTGCCAAGCCTGCTCCCATCGTGACATTACCGCCCTCCTGATGCGATAGCATTGGGCCTACATTTAGTATATATATATATATATATATATATATATATATATATATATATATAATACCAAAAGTTTTGTTACATGTTAAGCTTAGCTCTCATGCACAGTCGTGTTATAATTCAGTATAAGCTTTGAACCATATTGCATCTTACACAGAAGTGTCAGGTCTTACTTCTAATTTCAGAGGATACATACATTTTCTCCTACAGTTCTGAATATTCCATGGCATTCCACATGATATATATTTTGTAATACTGTATTTTTAGGAAATGGTACCTCACCAAGGGGGTGCCACATGGCGATCCTATATGGCGCAATGGAAGTACCTATATTTGTGTTTACTCGTTAGCTTATGTTAATGTTGATTAAAAATATTCACTAGATCATGGCTCACAAATGCAGAAAAATGAAGCTGAAATACGTGAATATTTCCTAAATTATAGAGAATACAAACATAAGGAAGAAACCACAGAAGGAATTAGAATGTATTCAATGTTTCATTGCACATCAAGAATTGTTAAGATCATAGCAAATGTTCAATTTAATACTGGTCAACCTAAGATTGCCAGGTGCATAGGGCCTCCATGATATCTAGAGACATTACTTCCTGCATAAATTAAAATGAAATTATACAAAAAAAACCCTGAAAAGTCACAAGCTTTCAGTTCGAGGATAAGGATATTCAGCATTGTAACCATCTCTGTTTTCATGCTCCAATAACATACATAATTAAAACCACTCAAAGTTCATGTTCCACACCCATAACATAGGTTTCCAGTGGGAAAATGTTCTCGGGCTCATCTGTTTAATAGAATCACCCAGAACTTTACAATCGATTCTAAAATGTTGTATTATTATGCGAAAGGTGAACTCTTCCTTGATTAAAATTCTTAGTTATGAGGGAAAACGAAAATTGCACTTTGCGTACGATCTAAACCATTAAAGGGGTTGTCTGCTTTAGAAAACTCTTTTTAATTACCCTATTTTGGCATTCTGAGGGGTGTCCCACCCAAAGCGAATCCATCAATGCAGAATGATTGTTCAAACGAAGAACAGGTGCCCGATGCAGAATAAATGTAGAACTTGTATCTTCAGTGCCAGAAAGTGTTTTTTGTTCCATAGATAAGTTTTTTTAGTTTATCCAGACCCAACTTTGTGCTAATGTTTTTACTTTTAATTTTCTAATACATACTTTGGATGTCCATCTGTTGAGGAGAAGTGGTCTTCCGAGTGTCATAGACTAAGCCAGTGATATCTAATTTGTGTCTCATTTAAAAAAGTGGCAAGGCAAATTTAGAAGTAGTAGTTTTACAAAGGCTGGAGAACCAAAAATGGGTGATCAACACCCTAGGCCTTTCCCAACAGCATAACCATAGGCACCCAAAGAACTAAATAGGTACATATCGACAATAACAGATCTGTCAACAGCAACTTGCTGGCCCTTTCCACCGTTAGGGTAGATTTTATTCCACTCTCCATGGCAAGAATTAACTAATTATAAATAAAATTTGCAAAAAACGAATGAAGATATGAAACAAAGGTAGATCTTACATATGTCGACTGTATAGTGAATATCTACGAAAGGTGGAGCTAAACCTTAATGCTGTCAGCTAATGTAAGAAGGATATATTTCAATAGAAATATTAGAAAATTCAGTTGACTTTTATATATTAATTATCTAAAATGCATTTGGAACAACCATTCGCAGACTACTAATAACTCGCACATGTTTAGTTTCTGAAAAAAAAGTCTGATAAAGTCATGAAAATCTAGAACGTCAAAGTGAATTAGACAACTAATAGATATTCCAATGAATTACAACCAGAATTCTGAAAATCCCGCGGCCCACAGACAGTTTGTTTTTCCAATGACCCATTTAATGATAGAAAGAAATCCCCAGTGAACATCAAAATATACCGCAGCATAATGCAAAACATTTATTTAATACTGAGTGGGATGACCTCCTCGTTTTGGGCCTTGCAGTATCCTGTTCACTTATTCTATAACATTCTTTGCTGAGGCAGTAAAAAAACACACTTTGTACAGACTTTACATTCTTACTCCAATCCAAAGTATCATATGTTGACTTAAAGTCTGGTTCAGACACATAAACAGGGGACATGAGGAGGCGTATGAAAAACATCTAATTAGAAGGTGACAATAGAAAGAAGGATCAAAGCATGCCAGAATCCTGAAAATCAAAATCCTCCCACAGAACCAAGCCAGGTTAATTTACTAGATGTATGTTGTCCTGAGATCCTTCTTATTACTTTTTACCAGTAGTGCTGCTAATTACAGATTTCCCAATATATTGTGTCCCTGCCTTTGATGCGGTCTTGCACAACAATCCCTAATCATTCCGCACACATGATGACATCATGAGACTCTAATAGCCGCGGGTGTCTCTGACAGTGGCATTTAACATGCGCCAGCAGGTGGGGGGCACATCGTTCAATGCTCCCATCGGTGCGCCTGAGAAGTGAGTCTGTGGCTGGCATTCATAGGAGATTTCTATTTTTACTATACATAGCAGGGCTATAGCAATGCTATGTATAGCACAAGCGATCAGACGATCACAGGGACTATTAAATACACCAAAAAGCAAAAACGTTTTCAAAAATCTGAAAAAAATGAAAAATACAAAAGTTCAAATACCCCCCTCACCTGCATTAAAAAGAAAACAATTATATAAAAAAAAATATACAGTTACAGGTGCTTATCACAAAATTAGAATATCATTAAAAAGTTAATATATTTCAGTTCTTCAATACAAAAAGTGAAACTTATATATTATATAGAGTCATTACAAACAGAGTGATCTATTTAAAGTGTTTATTTCTGTTAATGTTGATGATTATGGCTTACATCAGATGAAAACCCCAAAGTCATTTTCTCAGTAAATTAGAATACTTTATAACACCAGCTTGTCAAAGGATTTTAAAATCCGAAATATTGGCCTACTGAAATGTATGTTCAGTAAATGCACTCAATACTTGGTCGGGGCTTCTTTTGAATCAGTTACTGCTAGTGTCGAGCATTCCGATACCGCAAGTATCGGGTATCGGCCGATACTTGCGGTATCGGAATTCCGATACCGAGATCCGATACTTTTGTGGTATCGGGAATCGGTATCGGATCCATATTACTGTGTAAAATAAAGAATTAAAATAAAAAATATTGATATACTCACCTCTCAGGAGGCCCCTGGACATCACCGCTGGTAACCGGCAGCCTTCTTTGCTTAAAATGAGCGCGTTTAGGGCCTTCCATGACGTCACGGCTTCTGATTGGTCGCGTGCCGCTCATGTGACCGCCACGCGACCAATCACAAGCCGTGACGTCATGGAAGGCCCTAAACTCCTCATTCTAGGAATTTAGGACCTGAGAATGATGTCGCGGCTTGTGATTGGTCGCGTGGCGGTCACATGAGCGACACGCGACCAATCAGAAGCCGTGACGTCATGGAAGGCCCTAAACGCGCTCATTTTAAGCAAAGAAGGCTGCCGGTTACCAGCGGTGATGTCCAGGGGCCTCCGGAGAGGTGAGTATATCAATATTTTTTATTTTAATTCTTTATTTTACACAGTAATATGGATCCCAGGGCCTGAAGGAGAGTTTCCTCTCCTTCAGACCCTGGGAACAATCAGTATACCTTCCGATACTTGGTGTCCCATTGACTTGTATTGGTATCGGGTATCGGTATCGGCGATATCCGATACTTTTCGGGTATCGGCCGATACTATCCGATACCGATACTTTCAAGTATCGGACGGTATCGCTCAACACTAGTTACTGCATCAATGCGGTGTGGCATGGAGGTGATCAGACTGTGGCACTGCTGAGGTGTTATGGAAGCCCAGGTTGCTTTGATAGCAGCCTTCAGTTCCTCTGCATTGTTGGGTCTGGTGTCTCTCATCTTCCTCTTGACAATACCCCATAGATTCTCTATGGGGTTAAGGTCAGGCGAGTTTGCTGGCCAATCAAGCACAGTGATACTGTTGCTTGTAAACCAGATATTGGTACTTTTGGCAATGTGGACTGGTGCCAAGTCCTGCTGGAGAAAGAAATATCCATCTCCAAAAAGCTTGTCGGCAGAGGGAAGCATGAAATGCCCTAAAATTTCCTTGTAGATGGCTGCGCTGACTTTGGTCTTGATAAAACACTGTGGACCTACACCAGCAGATGACATGGCTCCCCAAACCATCACTGATTGTGGAAACTTCACACTAGACCTCAAGCAGCTTGGATTATGTGCCTCTCCACTCTTCCTCCAGACTCTGAGACCTTGATTTCCAAATGAAATGCAAAATGTATTTTCATCTGAAATCAACACCTTGGACCACTGAGCAACAGTCCAGTTCTTTTTCTCCTTGGCCCATGAAGCTTCTGGCATTGTCTATTGGTCACGAGTGGCTTGACACAAGGAATGCAACACTTGTAGCCCATGTCCTAGATATGTCTGTGTGTGTGGTGGCTCTTGAAGCAATGACTCCAGCAGCAGTCCACTCCTTGAGAATCTCCTCCAAATTTTTAAATGGCCTTTTCTTAACAATCCTTTCAAGGCTGTGGTTATCCCGGTTGTGACACGGGGCAGAAATAGGAAAACAGGAAATGAGGAATCTGGGCCCCTGAACTGCCCCTAAGGCTAGGGGAAGCCCTGTCTTTTCTTAACTTGGGGGTACCCTTGAAGGTAGGGAGGCCCAAGTCACCGACCTGTCCCTGTCTCCTGTTAAACCCTGAACTAAACCCCCAACCCCCACCCTAGGAGGTGAACAGTGTAAACAGCACCACAAAGCAAATAAACAGGAATAAACAATATGAGAGTGAGGGGAACACGATACCAAAAGGTGAATGCACAAACTACAAAGTAACAAAACTCAGAACTTAGCTTGTGCACGCCACTGCTGACTCCACAACACAGATAGTACAGCAACAGAGCTCCAAACACCAGACTTGGCTGACACCAGGGAGCTGCTACTGTGAGGTTGGTCTCCAGAAAGGACCTGTATAACCAACAGTCAGCTGAGGCCGCCCCGGCACATTAACTCCCGGCTCACTGCGATCAAACATGATCGCAGTGTACCGGCGGTACAGGGAAGCATCGCGTAGGGAGGGGGCTCCCTGCGTGCTTCCCTGAGACGATCGGTACAAGGCGATGTGCTAACCTTGTACCGAGCGTCTCCTCCCTGCAGTCCCCGGATCCAAAATGGCCGCAGGGCTGCATCCGGGTACTGCAGGGAGTACTTCCGGGCCCACAGCAGGCGCTGGTAAGCCTGCAGCGCTGTCAGTCAGATCGCTGATCTGACAGAGTGCTGTGCAAACTGTCAGATCAGCGATCTGTGATGTCCCCCCCTGGGACAAAGTAAAAAAGTAAAAAAAAAAAAATTCCACATTTGTAAAAAAAAATTAAAAATTCCTAAATAAAGAAAAAAAAATATATATATTATTCCCATAATTACATTTCTTTATCTAAATAAAAAAAATAAAAGTACACATATTTAGTATCGCCGCTTCTGTAACGACCCAACCTATAAAACTGTCCAACTAGTTAACCCCTTCAGTGAACACCGTAAGAAAAAAAAAAAACGAGCCAAAAAACAACTCTTTATTATCATACCGCTGAACAAAAAGTGGAATAACACGCGATCAAAAGGATGGATATAAATAACCATGGTACCACTGAAAACGTCATCTTGTCCCGCAAAAAGCAAGCCACCATACAGCATCATAAGCAAAAAAATAAAAAAGTTATAGTCCTCAGAATAAAGCGATGCCAAAATAATTATTTTTTCTATAAAATAGCTTATATTGTATAAGAGCGCCAAAACATAAAAAAATTATATAAATGAGATATCGCTGTAATCGTACTGACCCGATGAATAAAACTGCTTTATCAATTTTACCAAACGTGGGACGGTATAAATGCCTCCCCCAAAAGAAATTCATGAATAGCTGGTTTTTGGTCATTCTGCCTCACAAAAATCGGAAAAACGCAAAAACTTTTTTGCTATAAAAAGCATCTTTTAGTGTGTGACAGCTGCCAATCATAAAAATCTGATATAAAAAAACGCTATAAAAGTAAATCAAACCCCCTTCATCACCCCCTTAGTTAGGGAAAAATAATAAAATTAAAAAAATGTATTTATTTCCATTTTCCCATTAGGATTAGGGCTAGGGTTAGGGTTAGGGCTAGGGTTAGGGTTAGAGTTAGGGCTAGGGTTAGGGCTAGGATTAGGGCTAGGGTTAGGGCTAGGGTTAGGGATAGGGCTAGGGTTAGGGCTAGGGTTAGGGCTAGGGTTAGGGCTAGGGTTGGAGCTAAAGTTAGGGTTAGGGTTGGGGCTAAAGTTAGGGTTAGGGTTGGGGCTAAAGTTAGGGTTAAGGTTGGGGCTAAAGTTAGGGTTAGGGTTTGGATTACATTTACGGTTGGGATTAGGGTTAGGGGTGTGTCAAGGTTAGAGGTGTGGCTAGGGTTACCGTTGGGATTAGGGGTGTGTTTGGATTAGGGTTTCAGGTAGAATTGGTGAGTTTCCACTGTTCACGCACATCAGGGGCTCTCCAAACGCGACATGGCGTCCGATCTCAATTCCAGCCAATTCTGCGCTGAAAAAGTAAAAAGTAAAATAGTGCTCCTTCCCTTCCGAGCTCTCCCATGCGCCCAAACAGGGGTTTACCCCAACATGTGGGGTATCAGCATACTTGGGACAAATTGGACAACAACTTTTGGGTCCAAGTTCTCTTGTTATCCTTGGGAAAATAAAAATTTGGGGGGCTAAAAATCATTTTTGTGGGAAAAAAAAGATTTTTATTTTCACGGCTCTGCGTTATAAACTGTAGTGAAACACTTGTGGGTTCAAAGTTCTCAGAACACATCTAGATAAGTTCCTTGGGAGGTCTAGTTTCAAATATGGGGTCACTAGTGGGAGGTTTGTACTGTTTGGGTACATCAGGGGCTCTGCAAATGCAAGTGACGCCTGCAGAACAATCCATCTAAGTCTGCATTCCAAATGGCGCTCCTTCCCTTCCGAGCTCTGCCATGCACCCAAACAGTGGTTCCCCCCCACATATGGGGTATCAGCGTACTCAGGACAAATTGGACAACAACTTTTGTGGTCCAATTTCTCCTGTTACCCTTGGGAAAATACAAAACTGGGGGCTAATAAATAATTTTTGTGGAAAAAAATTTTTTTTTTTATTTTCACGGCTCTGCGTTATAAACTGTAGTGAAACACTTGGGGGTTTAAAGTTCTCACAACACATCTAGATAAGTTCCTTGGGAGGTCTAGTTTCCAATATGGGGTCACTTCTTGGGGGTTTCTACTGTTTGGGTACATCAGGGGCTCTGCAAATGCAACGTGATGCCTGCAGACCAATCCATCTAAGTCTGCATTCCAAATGGTGCTCCTTCCCTTCCGAGCTCTGCCATGCGCCCAAACAGTGGTTCCCCCCCACATACGGGGTATCAGCATACTCAGGACAAATTGGACAACAACTGTTGGGGTCCAATTTCTCCTGTTACCCTTGGAAAAATACAAAACTCGGGGCTAATAAATCATTTTTGTGAAAAAAAAAAGAATTTTTATTTTCACGGCTCTGCGTTATAAACTGTAGTGAAACACTTGGGGGTTCAAAGCTCTCAAAACACATCTAGATATGTTCCTTAGGGGGTCTACTTTCCAAAATGGTGTCACTTGTGGGGGGGGTTTAATGTTAAGGCACATCAGGGGCTCTCCAAACGCGACATGGTGTCCCATCTCAATTCCAGTCAATGTTGCATTGAAAAG
This sequence comes from Ranitomeya variabilis, assembly GCF_051348905.1. Classification (NCBI taxonomy): domain Eukaryota; kingdom Metazoa; phylum Chordata; class Amphibia; order Anura; family Dendrobatidae; genus Ranitomeya; species Ranitomeya variabilis. Next base: position 73,346,258 of record NC_135232.1, read on the forward strand.
TCAAACGACGCTCCTTCCCTTCCGAGCTCTGCCATGCGCCCAAACAGTCGTTTACCCCCACATATGGGGTATCAGCGTACTCAGGACAAATTACACAACAACTTTTGGGGTCCAATTTCTTCTCTTACCCTTGGGAAAATAAAAAATTGGGGGCAAAAATATCATTTTTGTGAAAAAATATGATTTTTTATTTTTACGGCTCTGCATTATAAACTTCTGTGAAGCACTTGTTGGGTCAAAGTGCTCACCACACATCTAGATAAGTTCATTATGGGGTCTACTTTCCAAAATGGTGTCACTTGTAGGGGGTTTCAATGTTTAGGCACATCAGGGGCTCTCCAAACGCAACATGGCGTCCCATCTCAATTCCAGTCAATTTTGCATTGAAAAGTCAAATGGCGCTCCTTTCCTTCCGAGCTCTGCCATGCGCCCAAACAGTGGTTTACCCCCACATATGGGGTATCAGCGTACTCAGGACAAATTGTACAACAACCTTTGGGGTCCCTTTTCTCCTGTTACCCTTGGTAAAATAAGCCAAATTGGAGCTGAAATAAATTTTGTGTGAAAAAAAGTTAAATGTTCATTTTTATTTAAACATTCCAAAAATGCCTGTAAAACACCTGAAGGTTTAATAAACTTCTTGAATGTGGTTTTGAGCACCTTGAGGGGTGCAGTTTTTAGAATGGTGTCACACTTGGGTATTTTCTATCATATAGACCCCTCAAAATGACTTCAAATGAGATGTGGTCCCTAAAAAAAAATGGTGTTGTAAAAATGAGAAATTGCTGGTCAAATTTTAACCCTTATAACTCCCCAACAAAAAAAAATTTTGGTTCCAAAATTGTGCTGATGTAAAGTAGACATGTGGGAAATGTTACTTATTAAGTATTTTGTGTGACATATCTCTGTGATTTAAGGGTATAAAAATTCAAAGTTGGAAAATTGCGAAATTTTCAAAATTTTCGCCAAATTTCCATTTTTTTCCCGAATAAACGCAAGTTATATCGAATAAATTTTACCACTATCATGAAGTACAATATGTTACAAGAAAACAATGTCAGAATCACCAAGATCCGTTGAAGCGTTCCAGAGTTATAACTTCATAAAGGGACAGTGGTCAGAATTGTAAAAATTGGCCCGGTCATTAACGTGCAAACCACCCTCGGGGCTTAAGGGGTTAAGCATCCCATCAGTTTTAATGCATTCTGCAATTTTGTGCACATGATGCATTTCTTCCCCCCAAAAAAAACCGCATCGCGGTAAAAAAACGCAGCATGTTCATTAATTTTGCGGATTTTTTGCATTTTTCCAGCTATTTAATGCATTGGGAAGCTCCGGAAAAAACGCACAAAAAACGCGTCAAAAACGCGAAAAAAAACGCATGCAGATTTCCTGCATAAAAAGTCCGGTTTTGTTCAGGAAAATTCTGCAGAAAATCCTGAACATGTGCACATAGCCTTAGGAAAATCACCAGACGAACACTAAGTCAAGGATAGGGAACGGGTCTCTCACAAATACGGGAAATCAGAGCGAAGGATCACCAGGGTATACGGGTCAGCTGCTCTAGCCTGGAAGCATGAACTGTCACTGATGCTGGCCAGCAGACTGCAGAGGACTGAAAAAGCCCAGCCAGCTTCAGAACGAGGCAGAGAGGGTTAACCCCCACATGACCAGTCCAGAGAGAGAATAGCAGAAAAACTCCAGACTGGATTATTATTATTATTATTTATTATTATAGCGCCATTTATTCCATGGCACTTGTGAGGAGGGGTACATATAATAAAAACAAGTACAATAATCTTAAACAATACAAGTCACAACTGGTACAGGAGGAGAGAGGACCCTGCCCGCGAGGGCTCACAATCTACAAGGGATGGGTGAGGATACAGTAGGCAAGGGTAGAGCTGGTTGTGCAGCGGTTTGGTCGATCGGTCGTTACTGTAGGTTGTAGGCTTGCCGGAAGAGGTGGGTCTTCAGGTTCTTTTTGAAGATTTCGATGGTAGGCGAGAGTCTAATGAGTTGTTAGATAGTCTAATAAGTTGTGGTAGAGAGTTCCAGAGTAGGGGTGATGCGCGAGAGAAATCTTGTATGTGATTGTATGTGATAGTGGGAAGAGGAGATAAGAGGAGAATATAGAGGAAGATCTTGTGAGGATCGGAGGTTGCGTGCAGGTAAGTACCGGGAGACGAGGTCACAGATGTATGGAGGAGACAGGTTGTGGATAGCTTTGTATGTCATGGTTAGGGTTTTATACTGGAGTCTCCGGACAGTGGGGAGCCAGTGAAGGGACTAAACTTAAACATATGGGCTGGTGATGACCGGATCATGCAGCTTTATATGAAAATCCCTATTTATTATAATTGCCAGACCTGAAATAACAAGCACTTTTCACCTATTGTGTCCCCCCCATTTCCTTGCAGATTGTAAGCTTGCGAGCAGGGACCTCACTCCTAATGTCACTGCCCTAGAACGCATACCCATAGAAATCTACACATTCACGCACCTGGGGCCTTTTAGGCCTGTTTACAATTATCATGGAATAACTCAAATAAAAATACTTTTCAAAGTTTATTGCAAAGTAAGGATGCATTCCCACTAGCGCAGGGGTCCGCCAGGAGGGGATCCGTAATGGATCTGACCTCCTGGTGACCTCAGCTAAGGCTGGCGGAATCCCGCCATTCCGGCAGCCTTAGCTGGAGTTACCAGGAGGTCAGATCCATTATGGATCCCCTTCTGGCAAACCCCAGCGCTACTGGGAACACAGCCTAAGATGTGTATATTTCAAAACATGTGCATAAAACAACAAAAAAGTAAGTAAACGGGCATGCCAAATGTAGGCATTCTATATGCAATTTTTTTATGAAAACATTTTTTGGTTGTAGCAAACTTGGTGCAGGAATATTTATTTGTAACTTTACATATTCCCAAGACAATTCTCGCATATTATTTTTTCGGCTGAATGTTCCTTGCATACATTTTGTCCGCAAGTAGAACAGAAACGCTCCGATTTTCTTTCCTTCTTTGCTGGACAAATATAGCAGCGCTTTCTTTTTTTTTCTCTTTGCTCTGGATGTTCCAGAAAGCGTATTCCACATCGGATCATTGCCTCCGTAATTTGCCTTGATAAGCATATCATGCTGCTTCTCTCCATCATAGTAGGCATCAAAAGTTCATAACAAAGTTCTGTCAAAAATAGACGTCTCTTGTCTTTCCTGTTGGCATGGAATTCTGGATTAGTTTGACAATAAACAATGTAGCTATTGAGGGCTGACACATCAAGGATATTGGAAAAAAGGGCAACAGGCCAACGTTTAGTCTGCCTTTTGCACGAATACTCTCCAATCATTTCTTCCATCTTGTCGACACCTCCTTTTGTCTTATTATAATGCAGTATGATTTCAGGGTTTTTTTTCCTGTCATTGGTGTCAATACTTCCATCATGATGCATTGCACTCAGTAATATCACGGATTTTTCTTTCTTGGCTTTATAAGACACCATTGTTGCTTGATTGCAGAAACCGAATACACTCTCGTAGATTGTTCGCTGTGCATTGTGCTTCATGATTGGAGGAATTTCGCGGCGGTTTGGCCTCATAGTACCAACAAGTGTAAGTTGCTTTTGAAGCAAAAAGTTGGCCATTTCAAAATTGGTAAAGTAATTATCCATTGTAATATTTTTATTCTTTTTTTTTTTCTTATTTTTCTTATTTTTCTTATTTTTATGTTGTCATGCAGAATCCACACTCTTCACAGCAATAGCAGAGTCATAAAAGTTCTTCCCCAGCAACAATACAGACAAAAAGACTGAGTATCACATGTAAACCTAGTACAGGCCTAAAAGGCCCCAGGTGCGTGAATATGCGGTAGTCCCAAAAAAAGGTTGTTATACCGAAATGTCTGTAACATAAAAATATATGAATAACTGGAAATTACTAACAACTATATACCTGAGGATTACTTAGATTTTCAAAATTCTAACTAAAGTACTTTTACAGAAAATAGAAAACAAGTAACCTGGCAGGCCTGCGAGGCCCCAGGTATGCGTTCTAGGGTTAAATTGTCTTAACTTGTATTGAATTTACTGTCTGTACATGTCCCTGCTTAATTGTAAAGTGCTGCGGAATATGTTGGCGCTATATAAATAAAAATTATTATTATTATTATTAGGGGAGAGGCCGAGGAATAGCGGGGGGACAGGTGGATTAGTCTGGCAGCAGAGTTTAGAATAGATTGGAGGGGTGTGAGAGTGTTCGAGGGGAGGCCACAGATCAGGAGGTTGCAGTAGTCAAGGCGAGAGATGATGAGGGCATGGACTAGGGTTTTTGCAGATTCTTGGTTTAGGAATGTACGGATCCATGAAATATTTTTGAGTTGAAGGTGGCATTAAGTGGAAATGGCTTGATTACCCTGAAGCAGCGAGCTTGTGGGACTGAAGAGAGTGGGCAGCCGTTTACTGTAATGGATAGGTCCATTGGGGGGTCGCATGAGATGGGGAAAAGATGATGAATTCTGTTTTGTCCATATTAAGTTTTAGAAATCTAGTGGAGAAGAAGGATGAAATAGCGGACAGACATTCAGGGATTCTGGTTAGTATGGAGGTGATATCTGGTCCAGAGATGTAGATCTGTGTGTCATGAGCATAGAGATGATACTGAAAGCCATGAGATTCTATGAGGTGTCCCAGGCCAAAGGTGTAAATGGAGAAGAGCAAGGGCCCTAGGACTGAACCTTGCAGGACTCCGACAGATATGGGGCGAGATGAGGAGGTGGTGTGTGAGTGGGAGACGATGAATGTCCGGTCTCTTAGGTATGATGAGATCCAGGATAGGGCCAAGTCTGTGATGCCAAGGGATAAGAGGGTCTGTAGTAATAGGGAATGGTCCACTGTGTCAAAGGCAGAGGACAGGTCCAGGAGGAGGAAGACAGAGTAGTGTCGCTTGCTCTTGGCGGTTAATAGGTCATTGGTGACCTTAGTTAGGGCAGTTTCAGTGGAGTGGTGTGACCGGAAGCCAGATTGTAAGCAGTCAAAGAGGGATCAGGAAGAGAGATGGGAAGACAGTTCAAGATGGATGTGTTGTTCCAGTAGTTTTGAGGCATAGGGGAGAAGTGATATAGGGCGATAGCTAGATACAGAGGATGGGTCAACAGAGGGCTTTTTGAGGATAGGTGTGATTGAGGCATGTTTAAAGCTTGAGAGGAAAACACCAGTTGTTAGTGATAGGTTGAAGAGATGGGTTAGGGTTGGGATGAAGACTGTGGCGAGGTTTGGGATGAAGTGGGATGGGATCGAGTCAAGTGCACATGTGGTGAGATGCAATCTTAAGAATAGAGTGGAGAATCGATCTTCTGTAATGGTGGAGAAGATGGTTTTGGAGGTGGAGGGCTGGGAAGTTGGGAGGAAGGGCTCTGGGGCTTGTTGACCAAAACTGTCTCTGATGTTATCAATCTTCTGCTTGAAAAATGAGGGAAAGTCTTCAGCTGACATGAGTGGGGAAGGAGGAGGTGCTGGGGGATGGAGGAGAGAATTGAAGGTGTTGAATAACTGTTTAGGGTTGCGAGACATGGAGGATATGAGAGATGAGAAGTAGGTTTGTTTAGCTGTGGCGAGTGTGGTCTTGAAGGTAGTGAGGGACTGTTGGAATGCGATAAAGTGCTCATTGGAGTGGGATCTTTTCCATCTTCGCTCAGCAGCCCTGGAAGCTCACCTGAGTTCTTTGGTCAGGCTGGTGTGCCAGGGCTGTCTGTTGATTTTGCGAGCTTTGGTATGTGTGAGAGGGGCAACAGATTCCAAAGCTACAGCTATTGTGGTGTTATATAGAGCGGCAGCGACATCCGCATTGTGTAGGGAACTTATGTCTGTGAGAGGGAGGAGGGATTCAGAGAGTGAGTGTAGATCAAGGTGTTTAAGATTTCTGTGAGGATGTGCAAGTTTGTGGGGTGGGGATTGTAGATAAGGAGTGGAGAGGGAAGAGAATGTGAGTAGATTGTGGTCAGAAAGAGGAAGAGGTGAGTTAGAGAGGTTAGATAGGGAGCAGAGGCGGGTGAAGATGAGGTCCAGTGTGTGACCATCTTTGTGAGTGGCTGCAGAAGACCATTGAGTGAGGCCAAAGGAGGAAGTGAGAGATAGAAGTTTAGTGGCAGCTGAGAGGGAAGTGTCAATTGAGAGGTTGAAGTCGCCCATGATGATAGTGGGGATGTCAGCAGAAAGGAAATTAAGTTGCCAGTTGGCGAAGTGGTCAAAGAAGGTGGTGATTGGCCCTGGGGGGTGATAAATAACAGCCAGACTGGATCATGACAAGTACACTATTCACCTTGGGATTGTACAGTGAGTTCTTTGGCTGTCATACAGTTTACAAATAACAGTTCTCTTTCTAGTTTGGGAACACGCAACAGATCTCTTACTGGTATGGATACCGGTAAATACTGTCCATATTTACTGGGGCACACAAGGATGTCATGTTCAATACCTTCTCCATTTATTCTGCATCCATTAGCAAGATAGATTGTTTCCTTATCATTTAAAGGGGGGGGGGGTCCAAAATTAAAATGTATTTCAATCTTAAATTTCTATCTATGGTGACATAAACCATATTTTAAATGTGTTGGTATTAGGCTTTATTATACAGAATCTTTGCTTTAGGTGGACCAACTCACAAAAAGTCTTTTGAAGTAATGATGCCTAGGAATAATAGAGAAAATAGCTGTAGCCTACTAGAAAAAAATGCCTTTCTATTCTCAACTATAGGAAGTAGAGATTAGCGGATTGTTTGAAATTCAAATTTGCTGACTTCCCTGATTTTTCCCAAATAATTTGGTAAGTGCGAATCACATAATTAAAATCCTGTAATTTCCAGTAAGAAATACGTATAACACATATTTGGTATAGATGAATGGTAATCAGAATATTCAACAACACACTGCAGTATCAGACTTGTTATCTAAATTGTATAAATGGTCAAAACATTATTCCTTTAGGGGGTAGGAAGGCTGATGCTAGCATTGAAGTTGTTTATAAATATATGGTACAAATGGAAAAAGTCATGACATTTTCACATGGTTGGGTACAACAATGATCTTTTTTGGGACTATAAAGAGCTTTACACTTTCCAAAATGAAGAAGAGTTAGCTTTTTCATAAGCTGCCCAAAAATAATGGTTTTAATTAGGGAGTAGTGTTGAGCGATACTTTCCGATATCGGAAAGTATCGGTATCGGAAAGTATCGGCCGATACCGTCAAAATATCGGATCCAATCCGATACCGATACCCGATCCCAATGCAAGTCAATGGGACGAAAATATCGGAATTAAAATAAACCCTTAATAAACTTGTAGGTTCATTCTACATGAAGGAAAACAACTAAGAATAATGTAGGATGTATTGGGGGACGTGGCGGAGATATTAAAGGGACAGAGGTTTAGCCCAATGTAATAGAATAGCAGGATTTTTTATTTTTTTTTATGAAGTTCGGCGTTAGAAAGAATTTGACTATGTTATTTTTTTTTTTTTTATGTCAGATATTGATGTTTCACTACTTCCACGCCCTTCACCTTCTTTTTTACTTCTCCCACGCTTTCTTCTTAATTATCCTCATCATCAGCTTCTTTGACATCAACTTCTTCACCTTATTCATCTTCTTCTTCATCTTCTACCTATTATTTTTTGGGTTACATTGTTCATATTCTTTTTATTTTACTATTATCTTCATCATATTCAACTTCTTCATCATATTCTTATTTGTGACAGGCATTCCCGTAGTTGTTATCTATAAAAGTTTGAAGATTACACCTTCCGTTCTGCCTGTCACAAACCAGTTACATTTGTCCGCGTTCAGTTTGGCCTGCAGCATCAGGCTTTATCCAGGGGCACCACGAGGAGGAACGGACTCACCCCCATACACTGCTTAGTCTTCTTCTGCTTATAATTTACATAATATTTTTTTGCTCTGATATTTTGTGTTATGCTTAATGTCCTTCTGCTCTTTGTTCTGCAGCCTCTTGTTCTTCTGCTTCTCGGTCTTCCAGGTCGTCGTCGTCTCCAGGGTCGTCGTCTCCGGGGTCGTCGTCATCGGGGTGGTCTCCGGGGTCGTCGTCATCGGGGTGGTCTTCAGGGTCATCGTCTCCAGGGTCGTCGTCATCACGGTGGTTGTCGTCTCTGGTGTCGTCGTCATCTTAGGGGTGTTCTTCCGGGTCATCGTGTTTAGTCTCTTGAACTTGGAAATGTAGCAGAAGGTACAAGAAGGCTGAGAAAATGCCGAGAACCAGCTGATGGAACTGGAACTCGGATGGCTACCCGAAGGTCCAAGAGCCAATGGAACTACCGAGGACCAGCTGACGTTACTGGAACCCGGTTACTAAGCAGGAGGTACCCGTGCCTGAAAGCACTACCAAGGACCACCTGACGTTGGTGGAACTCGGATACCCAGAGGGAGGCACCTAAGCCAAAGGCTCTGCCCGGAACCAGCTGACGGTACTGGAACCAGGATGGGGAGCAGAAGGTACAAGAGCAAAAGACACTGCCGAGAACCAGCTGACGGTGCTGGAACCCGGATGGGTAGCCGAAGGTCCAAGAGCCAATGGAACTACCGAGGACCAGCTGACGTTACTGGAACCCGGTTACTAAGCAGGAGGTACCCGTGCCTGAAAGCACTACCAAGGACCACCTGACGTTGGTGGAACTCGGATACCCAGAGGGAGGCACCTAAGCCAAAGGCTCTGCCCGGAACCAGCTGACGGTACTGGAACCAGGATGTGGAGCAGAAGGTACAAGAGCAAGTGTCTGCGTGGCTTTTGCAGGACACGTTGCCGGCTGCACAGCAGGGGAACAGCTGGCGGTGCTGGACCCCACTGACACATTGGCGAGGTGTTTGGCTCTGTGCAGCCAGCACTTCCGGACAGCAACGAGCGGTGTTGTAGCCCGGGCTCTGCAGGGGGAGCAGAGTGTAGGCCGAAGCCTACTTGAACCAATTTCAAAGGTAACCTTTAACCCCCCCTCAGGGGTTAGAAAGTAGAAGAGCCACAGCTTATGCAGCAGTAGTGCTGCACAAGTCAAAGGTTGCTCTTTTAATTTCGCTCCTTGCACACGCTGAATGAAACACGTATAACATTTAGCCCTTTATACAGTCAAACTGTGTTGGAGGCGCGAGTTCCCTTTGTAATGAGACGCAGCACAGATGTCAAGAATCCCACCTTGGTGCTGGGTGCAGCCTCCTGAGCGTTGTTATTTGCTGTACAGGAGTCTGCGCTGTCGTGTTATCCCCTGGCCTAGCGCCGTTAGCGCTGCCCATCTTCTGACCTCATTTAATGTTGGCCGGTGCGGTTCGCGATGCCCATGAATCACAGCCCCGCAGTGTATTGACATAGTTTAAACACTGCGGGGCTGGGATTCATGGCCTGGCGCAGTACATATGTTCGCCTCTCGCTTGGGTTCTTACACCCGCTTCAGACTATGCGGCGTCATCTGATCCCTTATCGCATGCCACGGCCATGAAGCCGCACAGTCCGAAGAAGGCGGAAGGAGAGGAGGGACAGGCGAACTGATGCACTGATCCTGCCCATCAATCACACCCTCGCAGTCCCAATAAATAAGACACCGAGGGGCGTTGTGTGGGTCAGGGCGGCCGCAGAGGCGCAGGCAGCCAAACCATGATGCCAGAAGACGGGCAGCGCTACCAAGGGGGTTGCAGCGTGTCATTACAAAGGAAAGTCACACCACCGGGACGGTTAAATGGTCACACAGAGGACACATTGCAGACGTGTTTTCAGTTCCACATGTGCGAGGAGAATACGTTTCTGAGCCACCTTGCACACATGCAGCATTACCGCTGTACAAGGTGGCTGGATAACGTAAAAACGCCTGGGGGAGGGGGGACAGGTTCCCTTCAATTTCAGTTCTTGTGTCTGCGTGGCTTTTGCAGGACACGTTGCCGGCTGCACAGCAGGGGAACAGCTGGCGGTGCTGGACCCCACTGACACATTGGCTGGTGTTTTTCTCTGTGCAGCTAGCACATCTGGGCAAAAACTGGCGGTGTGTTAGAGCCCAGGGACAGCAGGAGGAGGAGCAGGAGGAGGAGGAGCAGGGGGAGGGGAGTGTAGGCCGAAGCCTGCACAGGCGGCAGCTTTGGGTGTGTTGTGTCTGCGTGACTTTTGCAGGACACGTTGCCGGCTACACAGCAGGGGAACAGCTGGCGGTGCTGGACCCCACTGACACATTGGCGAGGTGTTTGGCTCTGTGCAGCCAGCACTTCCGGACAGCAACTAGCGTTGTTGGAGCCCGGGCTCTGCAGGTGGAGCAGAGTGTAGGCCGAAGCCTAATTGAACCGATTTCAAAAGTCACCTTTAACCCCCCCTCAGGGGTTACAAAGTAGAAGAGCCACAGCTTATGCAGCAGCAGTGCTGCGCAAGTCAAAGGTTGCTCTTGTAATTTTTCTCCTTGCACACGCTGAATGGAACACGTATAACATTCAGCCCTTTAGACAGTCAAACTGTGTAATGGAGGCGAGAGTTCCCTTTGTAATGAGACGCAGCACAGGTGTCAAGAATCCCACCTTGGTGCTGGGTGCAGCCTCCCGAGCGTTGTTATTTGCTGTACAGGAGTCTGCGCTGTCGTGTTATCCCCTGGCCTAGCGCCGTTAGCGCTGCCCATCTTCTGGCATCATGTAATGTCGGCCGGTGCGGTTCGCGATGCCCATGAATCCCAGCCCCGCAGTGTCTTAACATTGTTAAAACACTGCGGGGCTGGGATTCAGGGCCTGGCGCAGCACATATGTTCGCCTCTCACACTCGGGTCCTTACACCCGCTTCAGACTGTGCGGCGTCATCTGATCCCTTATCGCATGCCACGGCCATGAAGCCGCACAGTCCGAAGAAGGCGGAAGGAGAGGAGGGACAGGCGAACTGATGCACTGATCCTGCCCATCAATCACACCCTCGCAGTCCCAATAAATAAGACACCGAGGGGCGTTGTGTGGGTCAGGGCGGCCGCAGAGGCGCAGGCAGCCAAACCATGATGCCAGAAGACGGGCAGCGCTACCAAGGGGGTTGCAGCGTGTCATTACAAAGGAAAGTCACACCACCGGGACGGTTAAATGGTCACACAGAGGACACATTGCAGACGTGTTTTCAGTTCCACATGTGCGAGGAGAATACGTTTCTGAGCCACCTTGCACACATGCAGCATTACCGCTGTACAAGGTGGCTGGATAACGTAAAAACGCCTGGGGGAGGGGGGACAGGTTCCCTTCAATTTCAGTTCTTGTGTCTGCGTGGCTTTTGCAGGACACGTTGCCGGCTGCACAGCAGGGGAACAGCTGGCGGTGCTGGACCCCACTGACACATTGGCTGGTGTTTTTCTCTGTGCAGCTAGCACATCTGGGCAAAAACTGGCGGTGTGTTAGAGCCCAGGGACAGCAGGAGGAGGAGCAGGAGGAGGAGGAGCAGGGGGAGGGGAGTGTAGGCCGAAGCCTGCACAGGCGGCAGCTTTGGGTGTGTTGTGTCTGCGTGACTTTTGCAGGACACGTTGCCGGCTACACAGCAGGGGAACAGCTGGCGGTGCTGGACCCCACTGACACATTGGCGAGGTGTTTGGCTCTGTGCAGCCAGCACTTCCGGACAGCAACTAGCGTTGTTGGAGCCCGGGCTCTGCAGGTGGAGCAGAGTGTAGGCCGAAGCCTAATTGAACCGATTTCAAAAGTCACCTTTAACCCCCCCTCAGGGGTTACAAAGTAGAAGAGCCACAGCTTATGCAGCAGCAGTGCTGCGCAAGTCAAAGGTTGCTCTTGTAATTTTTCTCCTTGCACACGCTGAATGGAACACGTATAACATTCAGCCCTTTAGACAGTCAAACTGTGTAATGGAGGCGAGAGTTCCCTTTGTAATGAGACGCAGCACAGGTGTCAAGAATCCCACCTTGGTGCTGGGTGCAGCCTCCCGAGCGTTGTTATTTGCTGTACAGGAGTCTGCGCTGTCGTGTTATCCCCTGGCCTAGCGCCGTTAGCGCTGCCCATCTTCTGGCATCATGTAATGTCGGCCGGTGCGGTTCGCGATGCCCATGAATCCCAGCCCCGCAGTGTCTTAACATTGTTAAAACACTGCGGGGCTGGGATTCAGGGCCTGGCGCAGCACATATGTTCGCCTCTCACACTCGGGTCCTTACACCCGCTTCAGACTGTGCGGCGTCATCTGATCCCTTATCGCATGCCACGGCCATGAAGCCGCACAGTCCGAAGAAGGCGGAAGGAGAGGAGGGACAGGCGAACTGATGCACTGATCCTGCCCATCAATCACACCCTCGCAGTCCCAATAAATAAGACACCGAGGGGCGTTGTGTGGGTCAGGGCGGCCGCAGAGGCGCAGGCAGCCAAACCATGATGCCAGAAGACGGGCAGCGCTACCAAGGGGGTTGCAGCGTGTCATTACAAAGGAAAGTCACACCACCGGGACGGTTAAATGGTCACACAGAGGACACATTGCAGACGTGTTTTCAGTTCCACATGTGCGAGGAGAATACGTTTCTGAGCCACCTTGCACACATGCAGCATTACCGCTGTACAAGGTGGCTGGATAACGTAAAAACGCCTGGGGGAGGGGGGACAGGTTCCCTTCAATTTCAGTTCTTGTGTCTGCGTGGCTTTTGCAGGACACGTTGCCGGCTGCACAGCAGGGGAACAGCTGGCGGTGCTGGACCCCACTGACACATTGGCTGGTGTTTTTCTCTGTGCAGCTAGCACATCTGGGCAAAAACTGGCGGTGTGTTAGAGCCCAGGGACAGCAGGAGGAGGAGCAGGAGGAGGAGGAGCAGGGGGAGGGGAGTGTAGGCCGAAGCCTGCACAGGCGGCAGCTTTGGGTGTGTTGTGTCTGCGTGACTTTTGCAGGACACGTTGCCGGCTACACAGCAGGGGAACAGCTGGCGGTGCTGGACCCCACTGACACATTGGCGAGGTGTTTGGCTCTGTGCAGCCAGCACTTCCGGACAGCAACTAGCGTTGTTGGAGCCCGGGCTCTGCAGGTGGAGCAGAGTGTAGGCCGAAGCCTAATTGAACCGATTTCAAAAGTCACCTTTAACCCCCCCTCAGGGGTTACAAAGTAGAAGAGCCACAGCTTATGCAGCAGCAGTGCTGCGCAAGTCAAAGGTTGCTCTTGTAATTTTTCTCCTTGCACACGCTGAATGGAACACGTATAACATTCAGCCCTTTAGACAGTCAAACTGTGTAATGGAGGCGAGAGTTCCCTTTGTAATGAGACGCAGCACAGGTGTCAAGAATCCCACCTTGGTGCTGGGTGCAGCCTCCCGAGCGTTGTTATTTGCTGTACAGGAGTCTGCGCTGTCGTGTTATCCCCTGGCCTAGCGCCGTTAGCGCTGCCCATCTTCTGGCATCATGTAATGTCGGCCGGTGCGGTTCGCGATGCCCATGAATCCCAGCCCCGCAGTGTCTTAACATTGTTAAAACACTGCGGGGCTGGGATTCAGGGCCTGGCGCAGCACATATGTTCGCCTCTCACACTCGGGTCCTTACACCCGCTTCAGACTGTGCGGCGTCATCTGATCCCTTATCGCATGCCACGGCCATGAAGCCGCACAGTCCGAAGAAGGCGGAAGGAGAGGAGGGACAGGCGAACTGATGCACTGATCCTGCCCATCAATCACACCCTCGCAGTCCCAATAAATAAGACACCGAGGGGCGTTGTGTGGGTCAGGGCGGCCGCAGAGGCGCAGGCAGCCAAACCATGATGCCAGAAGACGGGCAGCGCTACCAAGGGGGTTGCAGCGTGTCATTACAAAGGAAAGTCACACCACCGGGACGGTTAAATGGTCACACAGAGGACACATTGCAGACGTGTTTTCAGTTCCACATGTGCGAGGAGAATACGTTTCTGAGCCACCTTGCACACATGCAGCATTACCGCTGTACAAGGTGGCTGGATAACGTAAAAACGCCTGGGGGAGGGGGGACAGGTTCCCTTCAATTTCAGTTCTTGTGTCTGCGTGGCTTTTGCAGGACACGTTGCCGGCTGCACAGCAGGGGAACAGCTGGCGGTGCTGGACCCCACTGACACATTGGCTGGTGTTTTTCTCTGTGCAGCTAGCACATCTGGGCAAAAACTGGCGGTGTGTTAGAGCCCAGGGACAGCAGGAGGAGGAGCAGGAGGAGGAGGAGCAGGGGGAGGGGAGTGTAGGCCGAAGCCTGCACAGGCGGCAGCTTTGGGTGTGTTGTGTCTGCGTGACTTTTGCAGGACACGTTGCCGGCTACACAGCAGGGGAACAGCTGGCGGTGCTGGACCCCACTGACACATTGGCGAGGTGTTTGGCTCTGTGCAGCCAGCACTTCCGGACAGCAACTAGCGTTGTTGGAGCCCGGGCTCTGCAGGTGGAGCAGAGTGTAGGCCGAAGCCTAATTGAACCGATTTCAAAAGTCACCTTTAACCCCCCCTCAGGGGTTACAAAGTAGAAGAGCCACAGCTTATGCAGCAGCAGTGCTGCGCAAGTCAAAGGTTGCTCTTGTAATTTTTCTCCTTGCACACGCTGAATGGAACACGTATAACATTCAGCCCTTTAGACAGTCAAACTGTGTAATGGAGGCGAGAGTTCCCTTTGTAATGAGACGCAGCACAGGTGTCAAGAATCCCACCTTGGTGCTGGGTGCAGCCTCCCGAGCGTTGTTATTTGCTGTACAGGAGTCTGCGCTGTCGTGTTATCCCCTGGCCTAGCGCCGTTAGCGCTGCCCATCTTCTGGCATCATGTAATGTCGGCCGGTGCGGTTCGCGATGCCCATGAATCCCAGCCCCGCAGTGTCTTAACATTGTTAAAACACTGCGGGGCTGGGATTCAGGGCCTGGCGCAGCACATATGTTCGCCTCTCACACTCGGGTCCTTACACCCGCTTCAGACTGTGCGGCGTCATCTGATCCCTTATCGCATGCCACGGCCATGAAGCCGCACAGTCCGAAGAAGGCGGAAGGAGAGGAGGGACAGGCGAACTGATGCACTGATCCTGCCCATCAATCACACCCTCGCAGTCCCAATAAATAAGACACCGAGGGGCGTTGTGTGGGTCAGGGCGGCCGCAGAGGCGCAGGCAGCCAAACCATGATGCCAGAAGACGGGCAGCGCTACCAAGGGGGTTGCAGCGTGTCATTACAAAGGAAAGTCACACCACCGGGACGGTTAAATGGTCACACAGAGGACACATTGCAGACGTGTTTTCAGTTCCACATGTGCGAGGAGAATACGTTTCTGAGCCACCTTGCACACATGCAGCATTACCGCTGTACAAGGTGGCTGGATAACGTAAAAACGCCTGGGGGAGGGGGGACAGGTTCCCTTCAATTTCAGTTCTTGTGTCTGCGTGGCTTTTGCAGGACACGTTGCCGGCTGCACAGCAGGGGAACAGCTGGCGGTGCTGGACCCCACTGACACATTGGCTGGTGTTTTTCTCTGTGCAGCTAGCACATCTGGGCAAAAACTGGCGGTGTGTTAGAGCCCAGGGACAGCAGGAGGAGGAGCAGGAGGAGGAGGAGCAGGGGGAGGGGAGTGTAGGCCGAAGCCTGCACAGGCGGCAGCTTTGGGTGTGTTGTGTCTGCGTGACTTTTGCAGGACACGTTGCCGGCTACACAGCAGGGGAACAGCTGGCGGTGCTGGACCCCACTGACACATTGGCGAGGTGTTTTTCTCTGTGCAGCTAGCAGTACCGGGCCCCAACTGGCGGTGTTGGAGCCCAGGGTCAGCAGGAGGAGCAGGGGGAGCGGAGTGTAGGCCGAAGCCTGCACTCGAGCAAGTTGAAAGGAAACCTTTAACCCCCCCCCCCCCAGGCGTTTGTAGCTGAAAGAGCCATTGTGTACAGCACTAATGCTGGAAAAGGTAAACTTAGCTCTTTTAATTATGGTCCTTGCACATGCGGAACCTAACAGTTATGAAATGTGTCCCCTCACAGCGTTAAACCGTCCGGTAGGTGGAACTTTCCTTTGTCGTGTGACGCAGCACAGCCATCATTTTTACCCCCTTGGCGCCGTGCGCCGCCTCCTCAGCGTTGTTTTAATCTGTCCCGGAGCCTGGGCTGTTAGGTTAGCCCTTGGCCATGCACACATTTTGCGCTGCCCGTCTTCTGACATCATTTGGTGTCAGGCTGGCTGCGCCTGTGCGGGTGCGCTGGCCGAGATCCCGCCTCGCAGTGTCGTCTAATGTAATCCCACCGCGGGCCTGTGATCCGTGCCCGTGCGCAGTGCATATCCTCTCCTCTCACTCCCCTCCCTACGGCTTTTTCAGACTGTGCGGTGTCACGGCCGTGGCATGCTATTAGGGACCAGCTGACATCGCACAGTCTGAAGAAGCCGTAGGGAGGGGAGTGAGAGGAGAGGATATGCACTGCGCACGGGCACGGATCACAGGCCCGCGGTGGGATTACATTAGACGACACTGCGAGGCGGGATCTCGGCCAGCACACCCGCACAGGCGCAGCCAGCCTGACACCAAATGAGGTCAGAAGACGGGCAGCGCAACATGTGTGCATGGCCAAGGGCTAACCTAACAGCGCAGGCTCCGGGACAGATTAAAACAACGCTGAGGAGGCGGCGCACGGCGCCAAGGGGGTAAAAATGATGGCTGTGCTGCGTCACACGACAAAGGAAAGTTCCACCTACCGGACGGTTTAACGCTGTGTGGGGACACATTTCATAAGTGTTTGGTTCAGCATGTGCAAGGAGCATCACGAAAAGAGGCACTTTTTCCCTTTGCATCATTACTGCTGCACAAGGTGGCTCCTTCAGTAACAAACGCCTGGGGGGGGGGGGGGGTCAGGTTCCCTTACATTTAACTTGTTGTGCCTGCGTGGCGGTCGCAGTACACGTTGCCGTATACACAGCAGGGGAACAGCTGGCGGTGCTGAACCCCACTAACACATTGGCGAGGTGTTTGGCTCTGTGCGTACAGCACTTCTGGACGGCAACTGGCGGTGTTGGAGCCCAGGGGCAGGTGGAGGAGGAGGAGGTTGGAGGAGGTAGGAGGAGGTAGGAGGGATTGCCACACACACAGCAGGGGAACAGCTGACGTTACTGAACCCCAATAACAGAGGAGGGACTGTTGACTGTGCGTACAGCACTTCTGGACGGCAACTGGCGGTGTTGGAGCCCAGGGGCAGGTGGAGGAGGAGGAGGTTGGAGGAGGTAGGAGGAGGTAGGAGGGATTGCCACACACACAGCAGGGGAACAGCTGACGTTACTGAACCCCAATAACAGAGGAGGGACTGTTGACTGTGCGTACAGCACTTCTGGACGGCAACTGGCGGTGTTGGAGCCCAGGGACGGGTGGAGGAGGAGGAGGTTGGAGGAGGTAGGAGGGATTGCCACACACACAGCAGGGGAACAGCTGACGTTACTGAACCCCAATAACAGAGGAGGGACTGTTGACTGTGCGTACAGCACTTCTGGACGGCAACTGGCGGTGTTGGAGCCCAGGGACGGGTGGAGGAGGAGGAGGTTGGAGGAGGTAGGAGGGATTGCCACACACACAGCAGGGGAACAGCTGACGTTACTGAACCCCAATAACAGAGGAGGGACTGTTGACTGTGCGTACAGCACTTCTGGACGGCAACTGGCGGTGTTGGAGCCCAGGGACGGGTGGAGGAGGAGGAGGTTGGAGGAGGTAGGAGGGATTGCCACACACACAGCAGGGGAACAGCTGACGTTACTGAACCCCAATAACAGAGGAGGGACTGTTGACTGTGCGTACAGCACTTCTGGACGGCAACTGGCGGTGTTGGAGCCCAGGGGCAGGTGGAGGAGGAGGAGGTTGGAGGAGGTAGGAGGAGGTAGGAGGGATTGCCACACACACAGCAGGGGAACAGCTGACGTTACTGAACCCCAATAACAGAGGAGGGACTGTTGACTGTGCGTACAGCACTTCTGGACGGCAACTGGCGGTGTTGGAGCCCAGGGACGGGTGGAGGAGGAGGAGGTTGGAGGAGGTAGGAGGGATTGCCACACACACAGCAGGGGAACAGCTGACGTTACTGAACCCCAATAACAGAGGAGGGACTGTTGACTGTGCGTACAGCACTTCTGGACGGCAACTGGCGGTGTTGGAGCCCAGGGACGGGTGGAGGAGGAGGAGGTTGGAGGAGGTAGGAGGGATTGCCACACACACAGCAGGGGAACAGCTGACGTTACTGAACCCCAATAACAGAGGAGGGACTGTTGACTGTGCGTACAGCACTTCTGGACGGCAACTGGCGGTGTTGGAGCCCAGGGACGGGTGGAGGAGGAGGAGGTTGGAGGAGGTAGGAGGGATTGCCACACACACAGCAGGGGAACAGCTGACGTTACTGAACCCCAATAACAGAGGAGGGACTGTTGACTGTGCGTACAGCACTTCTGGACGGCAACTGGCGGTGTTGGAGCCCAGGGACAGGTGGAAAAGCAGAGGAACACAATGTAGGCCGAAGCCTGAGAAAGTCGAAAGGGAACCTTTAACCCCCCCCCAAGGCGTTTGTAGCTGAAAGAGCCAGCTTGTGCAGCACAAAAGATGCAAAAGGAAAAGGTGGCTCTTTTCATCATGCTCCTTGCAAACACAGAACTAAACACTTATAAAATGTGTCCCCTGCAACCGTAAAACCGTCCCGGAGGTGGGACTTTCCTTCGTAATGTGACGCAGCCCAGCCGTCATTCCTACCCCCCCGGCGCCGCGCACCGGCTCCTCAGCGTTGTTTTATTCCGTCAAGGAGCCTGCGCTGTTATGTTATCCCGTGGCCAGGCACACTTAGCGCTGCCCGTCTTCTGGCATCATTTGGTGTCTGGATGGCTGCGCCTGTGCGGCCGCGCTGGCAGAGAGCCCGCCTCGCAGTGTCTTCTGATTTAATCCCACTGGGGGCCTGGGATCCATGGACATGCGCACTGCATATCTGAACCTCCACCTCTCACTCATCTCCCTATGGCTTCTTCAGACTGTGCGGTGTCACGGCCGTGGCATGCTGTTAGGGACCAGCTGACACCGAACAGTCTGAAGAAGCCATAGGGAAATGAGTGAGAGGTGGAGGTTCAGATATGCACTGCGCATGTCCATGGATCCCAGGCCCCCAGTGGGATTAAATCAGAAGACACTGCGAGGCGGGCTCTCTGCCAGCGCGGCCGCACAGGCGCAGCCATCCAGACACCAAATGATGCCAGAAGACGGGCAGCGCTAAGTGTGCCTGGCCACGGGATAACATAACAGCGCAGGCTCCAGGACGGAATAAAACAACGCTGAGGAGCCGGTGCGCGGCGCCGGGGGGGTAGGAATGACGGCTGGGCTGCGTCACATTACGAAGTAAAGTCCCACCTCCGGGACGGTTTTACGGTATCAGTGGACACATTTTATAAGTGTTAAGTTCTGCGTGTGCAAGGAGCTAAACAAAAATAGCTACCTTTTCCTTGGGCAGCATTACTGCTGCACAAGGTGGCTCTTTCAGTAACAAACGCCTTGGGGGGGGGGGGACAGATTCCCTTACATTTCAGTTGTTGTGTCAGCGTGGCGGTCGCATGACACATTGCCGGCTACACAGCTGGGGATCAGCTGACATTACTGAAACCCAATAACACTGGGTCGTATGTTTTGACTGTGCAGACGGCACGTCTGAGCCTCAACTGGCGGTGTTGGAGCCCAGGAATTTAAGTTCAGGTGGTAGAAAGATGAACACAACAGGAGACCTGGATAACGTATACAGTGACCTAATTATTCAATCAGGAGGAGGAGTGGCAAATTCCGGCGAGATCCAGGCCTTGTTCATTTTCAGGAAAGTAAGCCGGTCAACGTTATCGGAGGATAGTCGCATGCGACGGTCAGTTAGTACACCACCTGCAGCACTAAAGACACGTTCCGATAATACACTGGCCGCAGGGCAAGACAGCACCTCCAATGCATACTGGCTTAGCTCTGGCCATGTATCCAGCTTTGAGACCCAAAACTTGAAAGGGGAAGAGCCGTCTGGGAGTACAGCAAGAGGGCAAGACATGTAGTCTGTCACCATCTGACGGAACCGTTGCCTCCTGCTGACTGGAGCCGTCTGTGATGGTGTAGACTTTTGTGGCGGGCACAGAAAACTGTGCCACAGTTCGGCCATACTGGTCTTGCCTTGGGCAGAGGCACTGCTTCTGCTCCCTCTTTGTGCAGAGCCTCCACCACGGCCTGGACGCACTGAGCTGCTTTGGAATGCACTAGCAGCACTTCTCTCAGTTGGAATGGAGAAGATGATGGAATTGACCAGTGTGTCTTGGTACTCCCGCATTTTTCGCTCCCGGTTCAACGGTGTGATGAGGCTTTCTACGTTGTCCCGGTAGCGAGGATCGAGGAGGGTGAACACCCAATAATCAGACATGTTGAGAATGTGGGCGATGCGGCGGTCGTTTCTCAGGCACTGCAGCATGTAATCCACCATGTGCTGCAGACTGCCAACTGCCCAAGAAACGCTGTCCCCTGCTGGAGGCGTGATCTCTGCCCGCTCGTCATCACCCCACCCTCGCTGTACACACTGAGTACTGGACAATTGTGTAACTCCCTCCTCTGGACGGATGTCTTCCTCCTCCATTGACTCCTCCTCATCCTCCTCACAAACGGTCCCCTGCCTACGCGTTTGTGAGGAACCACGTGGCGCTGACTGTCCAGAAGATGATGGAAATGGTGAATCCTCATCCTCCACCTCTTCCACAACATCATCCCTTAGCGCTTGCAGTGATTTTTCAAGCAGGCAGATAAGGGGGACAGTCATGCTGACTAGTGCATCATCTGCACTCGCCATCCGCGTGGAATAATCAAAGGGACGCAAAACCTGGCAGACGTCATTCATAGTGGCCCACTCTGTGGTTGTGAAGTCTGTACGGCGCTGACTGCGACTTTTTTGCGCCTGAAGCAGCTGGTACTCCATTACAGCTTGCTGCTGCTCACACAACCGCTCCAACATATGTAACGTGGAATTCCACCTGGTAGGTAGGTCACATATGATGCGATGTTCCGGCAGGCGGTGTCGGCGCTGCAGAGCCGCAATGCGCGCTTTTGCCGTGCTGGAACGCCGCAAGTGAGCACACTCTAGGCGGACCTTGTGCAGCAGTGCATCAAGATCCGGATAGTCCCTCAAAAAGCTCTGCACGACCAAATTGAGCACATGTGCCAGACATGGGATGTGAGTGAGGTTGCCGAGGCCCAGAGCTGCCACCAGATTTCGGCCATTATCACACACTACCATGCCTGGCTGGAGATTCGCTGGCACAAACCACACATCGCTCTCCTGCTTGATGGCATTCCAGAGCTCCTGCGCTGTGTGGCTACGATTCCCCAAGAAAATTAATTTCAAGACGGCCTGTTGACGTTTGGCCACGGCTGTGCTCATGTCGGTCGTAACAGGTACACGTTCATCACGGGTCCATGTGGAGGTGGACTGTGACGGCTCCTGCAGCGATGATTCTGAGGAACTGGTGTAAGAGGAGGAGTCAATGCGTACAGAATGGATTCCTGCAATCCTTGGAGTGGGCAGGACACGTCCTGCGCCACTCGCACGGTCTGTACCCGGCTCAACGACATTAACCCAATGGGCAGTGAGGGAAAGGTATCGCCCCTGTCCATGTTGACTGGTCCACGCATCGGTGGTGAGGTGGACCTTGCTACTGACGGCGTTCAGTAGCGCGTGTTTTATGTGTCCCTCCACATGCTTCTGCAGGGCAGGGACGGCTTGCCTGCTGAAGTAAAAGCGGCTGGGCACTTTGTACTGTGGGACTGCCAATGACATGAAGTCACGGAAGCTGTCAGTCTCCACCAGCCTGAATGACAGCATTTCCAGTGACAGAAGTTTGGCAATGCCTGCAGTCAGAGCCTGTGCTCGTGGGTGGTTTGACGAGAAAGGCCGCCTTTTCTCCCATGCCTGTACTACCGATGGCTGTAGACTGGGCTGGGAGTGTGTGGATGACTGGGAAAGTGGCGCTGCGGGTGGAATTACAGCGGGTCTCTGGACAACAGGGGCAGAGGTTCTTCCACGGCGATCCTGGGAGGACGCCGAACCAGCTGCGTGTGAGGTAGAGGAAGAGGCAACACGAGCTGAAGAGGTGGTAGCTGCCGCTGTTGGTTGGCCTACCTCTTCAGTGTGTTTTTCTAACTCCGCCGGGTGCCTGTTGCGCACATGTTTCCACATGTTGGAGGTATTGAGGTTGCTGACATTTCGACCTCTTTTGACTTTTTGATGACACACGTTGCATCTGACATAGCAAATGTCATCTGCAACTGTGTCAAAAAAGGACCAGGCACTGCAAGTCTTGGGAGCGCCCTTTTTGGCTTTTGGAAGAGACATGCTCCTAACGGGTGCCAAAGCGGAGGCTGCAGGATCCGCAGTCTTCCCCCTCCCTCTCCCTCTTTGGGCCGTACGGGGAATCTCTTCCTCAGAGCTGCTCCCACCACCTTCCTGTCCCTCACGCCAAGATGGGTCGAGGACCTCATCATCTACACTACCCTCTGCCCCCAACTGCTCCTCCTGGGTAGTCTCAGCAGCAGAGCACGCACCAGTAAGTGGCACCTGAGTGTCATCATCAGCTGATGCGGCCTGCGATGTGGTGACCGGAGCCACTGGCCCACCCGCCTCTTCAGAGGAAGACAGAAAAAGCTGTTGGGCATCACTGCACCCTGCCTCTTCTTCCATTTCTCCAATGCTGCTTGGCTGGCCCCCTGTTTCCAAGCCAAGAGATTCAGAGAACAGAAGTAGAGACGGCTCCTGTCCTGGGCTCTCTGTCTGCCTGGGCAATTTGGCAGGTGGTGAAGAGACAGATGGCTGCTCTCCAGTGCTCTGTGTCTGAGAGGATGTGGCACTAATGGAAGTTGATGCATTAGCTGCCATCCATCCGACAACAGCTTCAATTTGTTCTTCACGCAGCAGCGGTGTACGGCGCTCGGACACAAAGCTTCGCATGAACGACTGTTGCCTGGTGAAAGTGGGTGCTGATGAGTCACCGGTGCCCGCAGCAGGCACAGAATCCCCACGTCCCCTCCCTGCTCCGCGACGGCTCCCACGCCCCCGTGCCTTACTCACTGCCTTCTTCATCTTGGTTGACTGATAAAGATAAGCAGAAAAGTACTAACGGATTTGTGTGCTTATTCCTGAGCAACTCCTCCTAACAGGTATAAGAAGCACTAATTATCTAAAGTGTGGACTAGACACAAATATGAGCTAATGTGGCCTACAGAAATGTAAAGTGGTGTAACTGGTGTGTTTGGTGAACTTTATTATTTATTTATTTTTTGGGGGCTGAACTGACAACAGATAGAGCTGCAGTCACACGGAGACCGTGCAGACAGACGTAAACGGCGCTACAAGGCCCAAAAACCCTCCTCTACTTTATCCTATGTAGTGTTTTTCCACAAATTAGCTGGAGACGGGTGGAAAGACACTAATAGGATTTTTTTGAATAAATTAGCAGCAGACTACACTATTTTGAAAAAAAAGAAAATTGATTTGGCGGTATGACGCAGTGAAAAACCCTGAGCTGGAGACAACCAGGCTATAGCTGCTCACAGATTACAGGGCGAGCTGCAGTCACACGGAGACCGTGCAGACAGCCGTAAACGGCGCTGCAAGGCCCAAAAACCCTCCTCTACTTTATCCTATGTAGTGTTTTTCCACAAATTAGCTGGAGACGGGTGGAAAGACACTAATAGGATTTTTTTTAATTAATTAGCAGCAGACTACACTACTTTGAAAAAAAAGAAAATTGATTTGGCGGTATGACGCAGTGAAAAACCCTGAGCTGGAGACAACCAGGCTATAGCTGCTCACAGATTACAGGGCGAGCTGCAGTCACACGGAGACCGTGCAGACAGCCGTAAACGGCGCTGCAAGGCCCAAAAACCCTCCTCTACTTTATCCTATGTAGTGTTTTTCCACAAATTAGCTGGAGACGGGTGGAAAGACACTAATAGGATTTTTTTAAATTAATTAGCAGCAGACTACACTACTTTGAAAAAAAAGAAAATTGATTTGGCGGTATGACGCAGTGAAAAACCCTGAGCTGGAGACAACCAGGCTACAGCTGCTCACAGATTACAGGGCGAGCTGCAGTCACACGGAGACCGTGCAGACAGCCGTAAACGGCGCTGCAAGGCCCAAAAACCCTCCTCTACTTTATCCTATGTAGTGTTTTTCCACAAATTAGCTGGAGACGGGTGGAAAGACACTAATAGGATTTTTTTAAATTAATTAGCAGCAGACTACACTACTTTGAAAAAAAAGAAAATTGATTTGGCGGTATGACGCAGTGAAAAACCCTGAGCTGGAGACAACCAGGCTACAGCTGCTCACAGATTACAGGGCGAGCTGCAGTCACACGGAGACCGTGCAGACAGCCGTAAACGGCGCTGCAAGGCCCAAAAACCCTCCTCTACTTTATCCTATGTAGTGTTTTTCCACAAATTAGCTGGAGACGGGTGGAAAGACACTAATAGGATTTTTTTGAATAAATTAGCAGCAGACTACACTACTTGGGAAAAAAAAAAAAAAAAGGAACAGTATGAGGCAATGAACCACCCTCCCTGAACTGAATACAACCAACTATGGATGGCCTATGTGGCTGCACTCAGACTGGAGACTGGGCTGCACTCACACACACACACACACAGACCCTGCAGATCGCTGTGAAAACAGCGCTACAAGGCAAAAGCAAGGTGAATAGTAGGTGAACACAGCGGTTGCTAAATTAGCCTTTGGAAAGCACAAAGAAGCAAATCGCTATCTCTAAACTGTCCCTCAGTCAGCAAACAGCGTCCTGTCACTAACTGAATTCACAGCAGAGTGATCGCAAAATGGCGCCAGCGACTTTTAAACTGCATCATGACATCATTACACCAGCCAATCACAGCCTTGCCAGTAGTTTCATGCCCTCCATGCTAAACAGGATGTGCCCACACTTGGAATCAATCTCATTGGCTGAATTTCTGCTTTTTGAATCTTAGAACTTCCGATTCCGGTATCCGATACGCGGCAAGTATCGGAATCCCGGTATCGGAATTCCGATACCGCAAGTATCGGCCGATACCCGATACTTGCGGTATCGGAATGCTCAACACTATTAGGGAGACAAAACAGGTGTACTGTTTTAAATGTGAAAAAGTAATGGCCTGTCAACTAGAAGTGCAAATATTATTTCTTCTTTGTGGAGTCAAAATGTTTAGCTAATTACAAAATAATTAGGCAATTACAAAGACTTTTTTATCAATCCATCTAAATTTTTTTTTTTTTTCTGTAGACAAAGCAGGTGCACTGTTTTGAGTGTGACAGAGCTATGGCTTGTTGTCCCCAAGCCTTTTAAAAATTAGTTCTATTTTGAGATCTATTTCTTGAGGGTATACAAATATGAGAGTATGTTTACCAACATAATTAGCACTGTCTAGCAGTATGAAATGCAGTAGACAGCCAAAAATTGTGTGGACAGTATGGCTGTGCAGTGGCTGTGGCAGGAGCAGCATGGTATTGAGTTATGAAGGAGCAGGCAAGGAGATGTATGATAGTTTTGGGCCAGCAACGGCAAACCTTGCAGCAGTAGTACTAAAGTATAGATCACATGTTCGACAGAGAGTTGATGCTCGGAGTAGATGCAGGGAGTAGGGTTGAGCGAAACGGATAGGTCATTTTAATAAGTCGCCGACTTTTGGCAAAGTCGGGTTTCATGAAACCCGACCCGATCCCAGCGTGGGATCGGTCATGCGGTACACGATCTTCGCGCCAAAGTCGCGCTTCCTATGACGCTTAAAGCGCCATTTCTCAGCCAATGAAGGTGCACGCAGAGTGTGGGCAGCGTGATGACATAGGTCCTGGTCCCCAACATCTTAGAGAAGGGCATGGCAGTGATTGGCTTGCTTTCTGCGGCGTCACAGGGGCTATAAAGGGGCGTTCCCGCCGACCGCCATGTTACTGCTGCTGATCTGAGCATAGGGAGAGGTTGCTGCCGCTTCGTCAGAAGCAGGGATAGCGTTAGGCAGGGTAAATTAAGCCCCAAACCGCTTGTGCTGTAGCGATTTCCACTGTCCAACACCACCTTTTCTTTTTGGGACAGTGGAGGCTCGATTTCTGTGCAACAGCTCTGTAGGTTATAAGGCTCCCCTGATAGCTGTATTGCTGTGTGTATGCTGCTGTGCAAACCAACTGCTTTTTTTAAAGCACAAATCCTGTTGCTCCTTCCTTTCTGCACAGCTATCTTGTTTGTTTGTCCACACTTTTGACTTTTGTGTGCAGCAGTCCTTTTTACTGCTGCCTGACATACTTTTCTGATATAACTGTAGAGAGATAGTAATTGTAGTACAGTCCCTTTTTTTTTATATCTCTTCAAGCCACTTTTTGCCACAGAAAATATACTCTAATACAGTGGCCCAGATTTCTTCACAATTCTCCCAGAAAAAAAAATAAAAGTGGGAGATTAAGATTGGCAAATCTGCATTAGTGCCAGTCCTGTGTGTGGCATCTGTCTTTGTTTTTCTGCCACAGAAAACCTACTGTATAACAGTGGGCCTGATTTCTTCACAATTCTCCCAGAAAAAAAAAATAAAAGTGGGAGATTAAGATTGGCAAATCTGCATTAGTGCCAGTCCTGTGTGTGGAATCTTTTTTTTTTCTGCCACAGAAAACCTACTGTGTAGCAGTGGGCCTGATTTCTTCACAATTCTCCCAGAAAAAAAATAAAAGTGGGAGATTAAGATTGGCAAATCTGCCTTAGTGCCGGTCCTGTGTGTGGCATCTGTCTTTGATTTTCTGCCACAGAAAACCTACTGTGTGACAGTGGGCCTGATTTCTTCACAATTCTCCCAGAAAAAAAAATAAAAGTGGGAGATTAAGATTGTCAAATCTGCATTAGTGCCAGTCCTGTGTGTGGCATCTTTTTTTTTTCTGCCACAGAAAACCTACTGTGTAGCAGTGGGCCTGATTTCTTCACAATTCTCCCAGAAAAAAAATAAAAGTGGGAGATTAAGATTGGCAAATCTGCATTAGTGCCAGTCCTGTGTGTGGCATCTTTTTTTTTCTGCCACAGAAAACCTACTGTGTAGCAGTGGGCCTGATTTCTTCACAATTCTCCCAGAAAAAAAAATAAAAGTGGGAGATTAAGATTGGCAAATCTGCATTAGTGCCAGTCCTGTGTGTGGCATCTTTTTTTTTCTGCAACAGAAAACCTACTGTGTAGCAGTGGGCCTGATTTCTTCACAATTCTCCCAGAAAAAAAATAAAAGTGGGAGATTAAGATTGGCAAATCTGCCTTAGTGCCAGTCCTGTGTGTGGCATCTGTCTTTGATTTTCTGCCACAGAAAACCTACTGTGTGACAGTGGGCCTGATTTCTTCACAATTCTCCCAGAAAAAAAAATAAAAGTGGGAGATTAAGATTGGCAAATCTGCATTAGTGCCAGTCCTGTGTGTGGCATCTGTCTTTGTTTTTCTGCCACAGAAAACCTACTGTGTGACAGTGGGCCTGATTTCTTCACAATTCTCCCAGAAAAAAAAATAAAAGTGGGAGATTAAGATTGGCAATTCTGCATTAGTGCCAGTCCTGTGTGTGGCATCTTTTTTTTTTCTGCCACAGAAAACCTACTGTGTAGCAGTGGGCCTGATTTCTTCACAATTCTCCCAGAAAAAAAATAAAAGTGAGAGATTAAGATTGGCAAATCTGCATTAGTGCCAGTCCTGTGTGTGGCATCTTTTTTTTTCTGCCACAGAAAACCTACTGTGTAGCAGTGGGCCTGATTTCTTCACAATTCTCCCAGAAAAAAAAATAAAAGTGGGAGATTAAGATTGGCAAATCTGCATTAGTGCCAGTCCTGTGTGTGGCATCTTTTTTTTTTCTGCCACAGAAAACCTACTGTGTAGCAGTGGGCCTGATTTCTTCACAATTCTCCCAGAAAAAAAATAAAAGTGGGAGATTAAGATTGGCAAATCTGCATTAGTGCCAGTCCTGTGTGTGGCATCTGTCTTTGTTTTTCTGGCACAGAAAACCTACTGTGTAACAGTGGGCCTGATTTCTTCACAATTCTCCCAGAAAAAAAATAAAAGTGGGAGATTAAGATTGGCAAATCTGCCTTAGTGCCAGTCCTGTGTGTGGCATCTGTCTTTGATTTTCTGCCACAGAAAACCTACTGTGTGACAGTGGGCCTGATTTCTTCACAATTCTCCCAGAAAAAAAAATAAAAGTGGGAGATTAAGATTGGCAAATCTGCATTAGTGCCAGTCCTGTGTGTGGCATCTGTCTTTGTTTTTCTGCCACAGAAAACCTACTGTGTGACAGTGGGCCTGATTTCTTCACAATTCTCCCAGAAAAAAAAATAAAAGTGGGAGATTAAGATTGGCAAATCTGCATTAGTGCCAGTCCTGTGTGTGGCATCTTTTTTTTTTCTGCCACAGAAAACCTACTGTGTAGCAGTGGGCCTGATTTCTTCACAATTCTCCCAGAAAAAAAATAAAAGTGGGAGATTAAGATTGGCAAATCTGCATTAGTGCCAGTCCTGTGTGTGGCATCTTTTTTTTTCTGCCACAGAAAACCTACTGTGTAGCAGTGGGCCTGATTTCTTCACAATTCTCCCAGAAAAAAAAATAAAAGTGGGAGATTAAGATTGGCAAATCTGCATTAGTGCCAGTCCTGTGTGTGGCATCTTTTTTTTTTCTGCCACAGAAAACCTACTGTGTAGCAGTGGGCCTGATTTCTTCACAATTCTCCCAGAAAAAAAATAAAAGTGGGAGATTAAGATTGGCAAATCTGCATTAGTGCCAGTCCTGTGTGTGGCATCTTTTTTTTTCTGCCACAGAAAACCTACTGTGTAGCAGTGGGCCTGATTTCTTCACAATTCTCCCAGAAAAAAAAATAAAAGTGGGAGATTAAGATTGGCAAATCTGCATTAGTGCCAGTCCTGTGTGTGGCATCTTTTTTTTTTCTGCCACAGAAAACCTACTGTGTAGCAGTGGGCCTGATTTCTTCACAATTCTCCCAGAAAAAAAATAAAAGTGGGAGATTAAGATTGGCAAATCTGCATTAGTGCCAGTCCTGTGTGTGGCATCTGTCTTTGTTTTTCTGGCACAGAAAACCTACTGTGTAACAGTGGGCCTGATTTCTTCACAATTCTCCCAGAAAAAAAAAATGAAAGTGGGAGATTAAGATTGGCAAATCTGCATTAGTGCCAGTCCTGTGTGTGGCATCTGTCTTTGTTTTTCTGCCACAGAAAACGTACTGTATAACAGTGGGCAAGATTAAATCACTTGTCTCACATATCCCCCAAAAAAATTAAAATAAAGGGAGAATAATCTTGCCAAAGCTGTGCATCTGTGCGAGTGCTGTCTGTGGTATCTGTCAGTCATTTTGTGCCACAGGAACTATACCGTGATATAGTGGGCCTGATTCAATCCCTTGTCTCCCATATCCAAAAAAAAGAGGGACATTTCTATTGCCAGTGTGTGCATCTGCGTCACTCCTGTTACTGCCATATCTGCCAGCCTCTTTCTGCCAATCAAACTGTGTTGTTGTGTAATACAGTGGCCCTGATTTTTCACTGCATTCTCCCACACATAAAGAGGGACATTTCTATTGCCAGTGTTTTTATCTGCGTCACTCCTGTTAGTGCCATATCTGCCAGCCTCTTTCTGCTAATCAAACTGTGTTGTTGTGTAATACAGTGGGCCTGATTTTTCCCTGGATTCTCCCACACATGAAGAGGGACATTTCTATTGCCAGTGTGTGCATCTGCGTCACTCCTGTTAGTGCCATATCTGCCAGCCTCTTTCTGCCAATCAAACTGTCTACTGTAATATAGTGAGCCTGATTTTTCACTGCATTCTCCCATACACAAAGAGGGACATTTCTATTGCCAGTGTTTTTATCTGTGTCACTCCTGTTAGTGCCATATCTGCCAGCCTCTTTCTGCCAATCAAACTGTCTAGTGTAATACAGTGGGCCTCATTTTTCACTGCATTCTCCCACACATAAAAAAGGGAGATTTACATTCCCAACAAGTTCACGCACACCTTGTACCTGGTTTTACAGGACCACATAACGGTTGTTAGTTTGGTAACATTTTTCCAATAATGAGGAAGTCTGGTGGAAGAGGTCGTGGCCATGGGCGGTCATTGGCAGCTGGTAATGATGGTAGTGGTGGTGGTCGTGGAGCATCAGGTGGTCGTGGGAAAAGCAGTATAGCCCCTAAGTCTCGAGTTGTTGAGCCAGCGTCATCATCTGGCTGCACAAGGCCTCGAAGGCTCCCTTTTCTGGAAGTAGGAAAACCGCTTTTGAAGCCGGAGCAGCAGGAACAAGTATTGGCTTTCATTGCTGACTCTGCCTCTAGCTCTTTTGCCTCCTCCTCGGAAAGTGCCAAATGTCAGAGCAGTGCGTCATCAGTGGATGCTCCCGGTCAGGAACAAGTCGCATCCTTGTGTCCTTCACCCAGAACAACAGTGAAGGATGCGTCAGGCGACACAACTGGTTACTCTATGGAGCTCTTTACACATACCGTGCCTGGGTTAGAAA
Organism: Ranitomeya variabilis; assembly: GCF_051348905.1. Classification (NCBI taxonomy): domain Eukaryota; kingdom Metazoa; phylum Chordata; class Amphibia; order Anura; family Dendrobatidae; genus Ranitomeya; species Ranitomeya variabilis. The sequence continues at coordinate 73,376,742 of NC_135232.1, forward strand.
GGGAAATTGTTAACAGGCCATGCCCATTACAAGATGAATCGGACATGGAGTGCACAGATGCACAGCCACAGCCAGATTATTATGCTGTTCCTTTGACTCAGATCAGAACATTGCCCTCGCAGTGTACTGATCCAGAATCTGACCCCGATGAGACTATGGAGCCCCATCACGAACGCTATAGCACCGGCTTACACGGTGATCCAGAGGAAGGTGCACAGAACATAGAAGAGGAGGTCATAGATGACCCAGTTGTTGACCCCGATTGGCAGCCATTGGGGGAACAGGGTGCAGGCGGCAGTAGCAGCAGCAGGCATCAACATCGCAACAGATTCCATCTGGCAGGCCCGTATCTGGCCAAAAACATGTGGCAAAACCAAAACCAGTTGTAGGACAGCGTGGCCATCAGGTTAAAGTAGCTCAGTGTGCAATGGCTGAAAAGGTATGCGATAGGAAAAGTGCAGTCTGGAATTTTTTTAACCAAGATCCCAAGGATCAGCGCAAAGTCATCTGTAAGAAATGCTCAAGGACCTTCAGCAGAGGTCAGAATGTTAAAAATTTAAATACAAGTTGCATGCATAGACATTTAACCACCATGCACTTGCAAGCCTGGACAAACTACCAAACGTCCCTTAACGTTGTAGCACCCTCTCACAATGAAGCTAATCAGCAAGGCGACATCCCTTCCCTCACTGTAAGCCCACCGTTTACCACACCACCTGCAGGTAATGTTGCGGTTTCGTCGCAAGGCCAAAGCAGTCAGGGAATCACCAGGTTCGTGGTCGGAAAAACTGTATGTAGGGCACCATCAAGAATACCATCACCAACCCTCTCTCAGTCACCCATGTTCACCGGCACCCCCGCTAGTTCCACCGTATGCAGCTCTCCAGTCCAGCTCACCCTACATGAGACTCTCGTTAGGAAAAGGAAGTACCCATCCTCGCATCCGCGTACACAGGGTTTGAACGCCCACATTGCTAGACTAATCTCGTTAGAGATGATGCCCTACCGGTTAGTTGAAACCGAAGCTTTTAAAGCCCTGATGGACTACGCTGTACCACGCTACGAGCTACCCAGTCGACACTTCTTTTCGAGAAAAGCCATCCCAGCCCTCCACCAGCATGTAAAAGACCGCATTGTCCATGCGCTCAGGCAATCTGTGAGTAGAAAGGTGCACCTGACAACAGATGCATGGACCAGTAGGCATGGCCAGGGGCGTTACGTCTCCATCACGGCACACTGGGTTAATGTGGTGGATGCAGGGTCCACAGGGGACAGTAATATTGGGACAGTTCTGCCTAGCCCACGGTCTAAGAAACAGTTGGCTGTAGGCGTTCGTCCCCCCTCCTCCTCCTCGTCCTCCAGCAGAAGCGAGAGCTCGTCCACAGACCGCAGTCGCACGACCACTCCATCCGCAGCTGCCACTGTTGCACACGAGGTGTCCAATTATGGAACAGCTAGTGGCAAGCATCAGCAGGCTGCATTGGCAATGAAGTGTTTGGGCGACAACAGACACACCGCGGAAGTTCTGTCCGAGTTCTTGCAGCAAGAAACTCGGTCATGGCTGGGCACTGTACTTCTTGAGGCAGGCAAGGTAGTGAGTGATAACGGAAGGAATTTTATGGCTGCCATAGCCCTTTCCCAAATGAAACACATTCCTTGCCTGGCTCACACCTTAAACCTGGTGGTGCAGTGCTTCCTGAAAAGTTATCCGGGGTTACCCGACCGGCTTCTGAAAGTGCGCAGACTTTGCTCTCACATCCGCCGTTCGCCCGTACACTCCAGCCGTATGCAGAACCATCAGCGGTCCTTGAACCTTCCCCAGCATCGCCTAATCATCGACGTTGCAACAAGGTGGAACTCCACACTGCACATGCTTCATAGACTGTGCGAACAGATGCGTGCTGTTATGTATTTGTGGGAGGATACACATACACGGGCAGGCAGTTAGATGGCAGACATGGAGTTGTCAGCTGTGCAGTGGTCGAAGCTCCAAGACCTGTGTCAAGTCCTTCAGTGTTTTGAGGAATGCACATGGCTGGTTAGTGCAGACAACGCCGTAATAAGCATGAGCATCCCCTTAATGCGTCTGCTGATGCAAAGTTTGATGCACATAAAGGAACAGGCGTCTGCAGCCGAGGAGGAGGGAAGCCTTGATGACAGTCAGCCATTGTCTGCTCAGGGAAGTCTACAGGACGAGGTGGCGTGCGAAGAGGAGGAGGACGAGGATGATGGGGATGACTATTTTTTGGATGAGGAAGCTTTTCAGGGGGCAATAGAAACTGCTGGCGGTGCAAGGCCGGGTTCTGGGTTTTTGAGGGAGACAAGTGACGTTGATTTGCCAGAAAGTGCTCCTCAACCCAGCATATGCACTGACTTGACAACTGGAACATTGGCCCACATGGCGGATTATGACTTGCATATCCTCAAAAGGGACCCACGCATTATAAAAATGATGACAGATGACGATTACTGGTTGGCCTGCCTCCTTGATCCTCGCTATAAAGGCAAATTGCAAAATATCATGCCACATGAGAACCTCGAACAGATATTGGCAACCAAACAAGCTACTCTTGTAGACCGTTTGATTCAGGCATTCCCAGCACACAGCGCCGGTGATGGTTCTCACACGAGCTGCAGGGGGCAACAGGGCAGAGGTGTTAGAGGTGCACAGATCAGAAGTGGCGTAGGACAGAGGGGTTTTCTGACCAGGTTGTGGAGTGATTTCGCAATGACCGCAGACACGACAGGTACAGCCTCATCCATTCAAAGTGACAGGAGACATTTGTCCAGTATGGTTACTAACTATTTTTCCTCCATTACCGATGTTCTCCCTCAACCGTCATTCCCCTTTGATTGCTGGGCGTCCAAAATAGACACCTGGCCTGAATTGGCTGAATATGCATTGCAGGAGCTTGCTTGCCCAGCAGCTAGTGTGCTATCAGAAAGAGTATTCAGTGCTGCTGGTTCAATACTGACCGAAAAAAGGACTCGTCTGGCTACCCAAAATGTTGATGATCTAACCTTCATTAAAATGAACCACTCATGGATTTCAAATAATTTTGCCCCACCTTTCCCGGCTGACACCTAGCTTTCCTGTAAAAAGGTCTTGCTTTGGGACTGGTGTTACTGACTGTTCCAATCTCTTAATTTGCAGCTGCTGTTTGTCCAGCATACAACATGTTTACACCTCCCTAAATGGCCTAACTCCCCCCACGGGGCCATAGTCTCGCCACTTGTCGCAAGCACCCGTCAGAGTGCCGTTTGTCTGAAGAGGTGGGTGTGCCCACTTTTGGTCGACGGCACTGGCACTGGGTCCCTCATAGTACAATGAAGTGTCTCTGGCGGTGGTGGCGCGCACCCAACGTCAGACACACCGTTGTAACATGAGGAGCCCCGGGCTTGTACCGCCGGCCAGGAGAGAGTGCCCCCCCCAAGTTCAAACAGTGCTCTACCACTTGCAAAATTATCTGTCGCTGCTCCACCACTGTTTAGTCTATGCGCTGAAATCCTTCCATGCCTGGCACAGACAATAACAATTTGTTGACATGTATGATGCTAGTTAAAATAGTCAGGGGCCCTGTCCTACATTTACACCAGTAAATACTTTGCGCCAAATTACAATGTCTGAAAGTCAGCATAGGAGCACACCCCTGTACCTAAGTATGCCACCCTTTTTTTTTTTTTGGTTTTGTTTTTGTTTGGGATACATTAACATCAATTTAGGTTTTGGGACTCGGAGTACTTACTGTGTCAGACACTCCTTCCAATTGTCCTCCACTGACCACACCAATGCTGCCTGTGTACCCCTGCCACCTAATGGAAGCTGCATAGAGCCTATTTTAATATTTTGGGCCTAGGAAGTCTGTCTGCGGTCCCTCCTTCCAAATGTCCTCCACTGACCACACCAATGCTGCCTGTGTACCCCTGTAGCCAAATTTAAGCTGCATAGAGCCTATTTTAATATTTTGGGCCTAGGAAGTCTGTCTGCGGTCCCTCCTTCCAATTGTCCTCCACTGACCACACCAATGCTTGCCGTGTACCCCTGCCACCTAATGGAAGCTGCATAGAGCCTATTTTATTATTTTAGGCCTAGGAAGTCTGTCTGCGGTCCCTCCTTCCAATTGTCCTCCACTGACCACACCAATGCTGCCTGTGTACCCCTGAAACTAATTTAAAAATGCATAGAGCCAACTTTTTAAGTTAACACATACTACCTTTGTCTGTCTGCGGCGCCACTCAATCACGCTGTCCTCCACTGAAAAAGCTGAACTTCAACCTTCAGGCTCTCATTAAGTAGTTGTTTATATAAGACAGCAGTTGGCCTACTACTTTGGTTGGGTCCTAGTAACGGTGTCTGCCGCTCCTTGGTGTTCTCCTCCTCCTTGGTGTTCTCCTCCAGGTTTCCTTGTCTGAGCTTCAACCTTCAGTCTCTCATTAACTATTTTTTAATGTCAAACTGCAGTTGGCCTACTAGTTTGGTTGGGGCCTAGTAACGGTGTCTGCCGCTCCTTGGTGTTCTCCTCCTCCTTGGTGTTCTCCTCCAGGTTTCCTTGTCTGAGCTTCAACCTTCAGGCTCTCATTAAGTATTTTTTAATGTCACACTGCAGTTGGCCTACTACTTTGGTTGGGGCCTAGTAACGGTGTGTGCCGCTCCCTGGTGTTGTCCTCCACTGTATAAAGCTGAGCTTCAGTCTTTAGGCTTTCGGCCTATAGTAGCAGATATTAAACTGCATTTGGCCTTCAACTTTGGTTGGGCCCTACTAACGGTGTGTGCCGCTCCCTGGTGTTGTCCCCCACTGTATAAAGCTGAGCTTCAGTCTTTAGGCTTTCGGCCTATAGTAGCAGATATTAAACTGCATTTGGCCTACTAGTGTGGTTGGGCCCTTAAAATGGTGTCTGTTGCTCCTGGGTTTGCTACTCCACTGAACAAAGCAATGCCGCCTGTTTATTCCTGTTACCAATTTTGAACTGCATTTAGCCTACTTTATTCTTTGGCCCTATATCTGTGTTTCCTCCTCATCCTGCCCATTGCCCAGCCACTGCTAGATGAGTCTGCTGGTACATTGACCCAGACCACTACATTCCCCTTACACTCTACACAGCCAGAATCTGACCCTGCTGAAAGTAAGGTTCCCCTTCCCGCATGCTATACCACCTTACACAGGGACAAAGAGGAAGGTGCAGATGAAAGTGCAGGTTCCTTCATCAGGTGGGGGGGCATACTCGTTGGGGACATCACTGGCACAGGGACCCTCAGAGTACGCAAAAGTGTCGCTGCCGGTGGGAGGCACCCCCGCCGTGCAAACACACCGCTGTACTTTGAGGGGCCCTGTGCCAGTGCCAATGCCAACGAGTGGGGCCCCCCTGCTTGCTCAGGATCACAGCACTTGCAAACTTGACATACTTACCTCTCACTGCTCCACCGCCGTGACGTAGTCCACGTTTCCTGGGCCCACTAAAAACTTGAACCAGCCCTACCCCCCACAACTTTAGCCAAATGACCCCCAATTTCCAATGCCTATCTATTATTATAAAGTAAATTAAGATTGACAAGCTTCAGTAACAAGAATGGATGTTTTTGCCATTAAAATGGGCACTGTAGGTGTTTTCCTGGCCTCCACTCACTGCCGACTATGCTTCCCCATTGACTTGCATTAGGTTTCATGTTTCGGTCGACCCCCGACTTTTCACGATAATCGGCCGACTTCACTCGACTCGACTTTTGACAAAGTCGGGTTTCGCAAAACCCGACTCGACCCCAAAAAAGTAAAAGTCGCTCAACCCTAGCAGGGAGTGTGGTCCATCAGCCCTGGCAGCAGCAGAAATGGTGTAGAAGGCAGTCAATAGATAATCAGGCATGCAGATGATATGGCCAATATAATCATTGGTATTAGTCATCGATGCATATAAGTCTGCACTGATCTTTGCCCGATTCATTCTGACAAATGTTTTTCTCGAGTGAGGCGGACAGCCTGTTCCACTTTAATGTGACAAATCCACCAGCTGTAGAGCATACTCTGAACATATATACTGTAGGTATTGCTGCAGCCTTGGCCACTTTTGGAGCCCTAACGCTGGCTGAAGTAGGAACGTTGTATCTGTATGAATTGTAGAGGGGTCTGCTGGTCAGTTGTGCGGGCAGCAGGCTTTTGCTCAACGAGTGCTTCACAGAAAAGGTAACAGAGCTTATCCTGGTAGTAAGCTAATCTGCACTACTTTTCAAAAACTGGAAAAAAAAGCCCCATTTTACCTTTATAGCAAAGGTTTAAAAATGTGGCTATCCAATCGTCATCACTTTTCTTCTTGTTAACAAGGAGCATACAGCTTATCATGCCCACCAGCATGACCAAGTGCCCTGTTATTTGATTGTGGTAACTCCACTAAGATATTTGGTTGTAGTCAATATCATTTTTCTGTGTTTGCCCCGTTCTCTGTCTGCACCAAGTCTAGGTCCTCCTCTACTTCAACCTGCTCCTACTTCTCCCCCTTTCCTCCTCTTCCAAATTCTGCAGCATGTGACATGGAACTTGAGGGTCCCCACCAGACACAGAGTAGTTCTGAAGTAATTGTTGTTCTTCCTCCATCCCCTCTTGCATGCTGGTGAGAGTTTTTCAAAGGATAAATATTAGCAGGATTATATTGCGGATTCCACACGTGTCCCTACTGACAAATTTTGTCGCCTGTTCAATTTGCTTCAGTAGAAGACACGCATCCCTCATTAGCTGCCACTGTCATATTTCAAAGTAACTCATACTCCAGTTGACTGCTGCTTAATGCAGTCTTTCACCTATTTATGCTGTTCAAACAAATGCTGCAAATATACAGCATCAAACTGCAGTGGGTAGCAATGTTACAAAAAAGATGGTGCTCTGGCATTTTTTTTTCAAAGTCAGTAGGGCATGATTTGCTACTTAAGACCTATTGAAATGGGCTGACACATTTCTGGCCATTGCTACCTCTTTTCTCCAGTATGTATATTTGTGAAATAAATCTTGCACTATTAAATCCAGAATGTGGGCTATGTATGGACCATGAGTTATTTTGCCTGCCCGTAAGGCAGCTAGAATTTTGTGGGCATTGTTGCTCATGTGCATTCCAAGTTGGAGTTCAACAGAAGTCCGCCAGCAGGCAAGTTGTCGCTTGATGCAAAGAAGCAACTCTTCCATTGTGTGACTTTTCTTTCCCAAGCTTTCAAGCTGTAAAACTGCTTGACAGCATTATGCTTTTATTGAGAAAAAAAAAAGAAATCAGTATGTGGAATTATGGAAGTGCCCTGTGTCTCTTGGGGATGGAATTATGTCAGTAGAACAGGATCTGAAGGTTGTGCAGGAGGAGACAGGTAACCACCACTAAGCAGTAGAAACTGAAGAAGCTCAAAGTCGCAGAGGTCTTATCACCTGTCCCAGATGTGATGGTGAACCTCTTCTGCTGAAAACATTCACCCAGTAAACTTTGAAACTAATGTATTGTCCCTAGCCATAGATGCTGCTCCAAGTATCTACAATGTAGTACACTTTGTAGTTCAAAATAAGTCCAGAGAATGGTCTACATTCTCCTGCACCTTAGAACAGAGGGGGGGGGGGGGGGGGGGGGCACCCATTTCTGCAAGAAACAATGGTGCCTTGGTATCTTACAGCAAAGCTGAGTGCATGACAGCAGACTCCACATAATGGAAAGTCAGTTACTACATCAATAGCAACTTGATAGAATGTGAGTTTAGTTGGCAAACTAGCAGATGGCTGGGAGCATACGGCTGTTTCCTCAACACACAATCAGCAATGGAAAATTGCTGTTATGACAGAGAATAAGGAGGCATACTCGGAATGCAACACACAGTAGAGAAGGATGACGATGATTGTGGTGATGATACAGAACACATGCTACCTAAGGATGCAGCTTGGCTGACAGAAAAATGAGCATGGTGAAAAATGGGTAAATCAACTTGAGGTTTGCTCTGACTGCTGATTTTGCCAAATGAGTAGCTGATGTCACTTCAAATGCTTATGGAGAGCCATAGTTCCTAGTCTATACAAGTCCGGACATCCATGGCTTATTTTCCTTTTGCAGAGCCTGCAGAGTACCAAAGAAATATCTGGTGGGTACGTGCAAAAGAACCCCCACACATGAGAAGCCTGCATGAACGATTCCCCACCACCGCAACCAGGCTGTAGAACCTCCTTCATCAACAGCACATGTGGCATTACCTGCTCCTGAGATGCACACAGGAAAAGCTGATTTGGAACCAGAGAATGTTTTTGACACATGTCCCCTGCACAGTGTACCAGCAATCTCCTTCTCTGAGGACCAAAATTCATTGTCACCCATGTCCGGTACCCAGGTTTTGTGCAGCACTGAATCATTATCGTCATCTTCGTCATCATTCAGGATTCTGCAGATAGGTGCCTGTGGATGTGAAATGGCCAGATCACCCTGTCCCCCTGACTGATTCCCAACCCAAGGTTTGCCTTGGCTCAGCATACCACTACCATCTCGGCTTGCAGAGTATGCAACATAGATTGGCATTAGAATTGTGTCGGCAATCTCCTCCAGCCCCATATCTTCTGAGAACAAAGACTGACTTCTCTCATCAAAATATCAACTGGAAGAAGTTTTTCTGGTGTAGTATGTTCTTTAGCCCCAAGGGTGCTGTGGGTTAGGGGACTTTAGGACCCAATAGAAACAGGTCTCATTGACAGACTGGAAATTCTCTTATGTGCAAAATTTGCTATTAAAGGAGCATAGAAAGTGAACTGAGCAGAACGCCGACTCCATGTGATGTTGTTGCTGTCGGAAGCTACATCATCCTTCATTATGCCCTCTGTTTCCTCCCAAATAATGTGCTTACAAGAGGTAGAACCATAATTTTACCATAATTTCACACAAAGCACGTTAAGCTGTATGAATAAATAATTGAATCTAGGAAAAAAAAAGAACTTTTTTTAGTTTTATATACCATCGTAGTATAACAATGTAAGTCCCCATAGAATGTAAGTCCGCAAGGTCAGGGTCCTCTCCCCTCTGTACCAGTCCGTCACTGTAAACCTGTTTACTGTAAACGATATCTATAACCCTGTATGTAACCCCTTTCTCATGTACAGCACCATGGAATTAATGGTGCTAAATAAATAATAATAATAATAATAATATAATAATAAACACGCTAAACTGTATGGATGACTAATTGATTCCAGGAAAAAGTTATGAACTTTTTTCTTGCAGTTTTAGATACCACCGTAATGTAATACTTTATGGATGACTCATTGAATCCAGAAACATTTTTCAACGCTTTTATGGATTGTTACATACAACCAAAATTTAACAGAAAGCAAGTAATACTCTATGGATGACTAATTGAATCCAGAAAAAAATTTAAATTTTTTGGAGTGTTATATATCATCAAAATTTAACAGAAAACAAGTAAAACTCTATGGATGACTAATTGAATCCAGAAAAATTTGTTAACGTTTTTTGAGGGTTATATATTGCCGAAATGTACCACAACGCATGTAATACTCTATAGATGACAAATTGAGTGTTATATACAACCCAAGATTTTGTAGAAAGCATGCAATACTCTATGGATGACTAATTTAATCCAGAAAAATGTTTCAACTCTTTTTTGGAGTGTTAAGTCTAACTGAAATGTACCACAAAGCACGTAATACTTTATGGATGACTAAATGAATCCAGAAAAAAATTTAAATGCTTTTTATGAGTGTTATATACACCAAAATTTAACAGAAAGCACGTAATACTCTGTGGATGACAATGTAGCCAACTTTTTCACCCCCCCAAAAAAAATATTGTGGTCATGTGCAGCAGATATATATTTAGCAACAGACTGCAAAGCCTTAAGCCCTGTCTAGACATTGTATTCTGCCATTCTCCCTGCTCCCACAGCAATCCCTTGGCTAAATGCAGAACTGTATTGCATAGAAACAGAAAAAGAACAAGATGAGCCCTTAGAAAAAGTGTTAGTATGATGGTTCAGCTTCAGCAGCGGTATCAACACTACAGGATTTCGATTCATTAAAATGTGCACACACAGGTTTGGACAAGCACTCTCTCCAATAAACACTGTCTCTGAGCCATGCCAAGTCAGTGTGCTGAGTGTTGTGAATTCCGTTCTCGGGCTCCCTCCTGTGGTCATGAGTGGTACTGTGTGAGTTTGTTCTTGGGCTCCCTCTGGTGGCCTTTAGCGATATGGCTGGTCTTGGCTGGGCTCAGCTGTTTCATCTCCTGCTAGGCTGGGCCTATTTAACTCACCTGGATCTTTACTTGTCGCCTGCTGTTGGTGTATTCAGTCCTGTTCCTGTGCTCTCCTGAATATTCCTTGTGACCAGTCTCCTGCTATGAGAAGCTAAGTTTGCTTGCTCAGTTTCTCATTATTTCCTTGAAAACGTTTCTCATTATATAATGAGTTCAGCCCAGCTTGCTTTTATGTGATTTTTTGCTTGCTGGTTAGTTCTGGGGTGCAGAGTGCGCCCCTCACATCGTGAGTCGGTGTGGGGGTTCTTGTATTCTCTGCGTGGTTTACTTTTGATAGTTTTTGTACTGACCGCACAGACACCTATCTATTTTCTGCCTATCTAGTATTAGCGGGCCTCATTTGCTAAATCTGTTTCATCTCTACGTTTGTGTTTTCCCCTTGACTCACCTTTATTATTTGTGGGGGGCTATCTAAAACTTTGGGGTACATTTCTCTGAGGCAAGTGAGGTCTTTGCTTTCTCTCTAGAGGTAGTCAGTTTCTCAGGCTGTAACGAGACGTCTAGGTTTTCAGGTAACGTTCCACAGCTGCCTTTAGTGTGTTTGGATAGGATCAGGATTGCGGTCAGTATAGCTTCCACATCCCCAGAACTTGTCCTATATACTCAGGGTATATTTGTCAGGTCAGTTTGAGATCCTACCACCAGGATCATAACAGTACAGCAGGCCCGAAAGTGTTAATGCAGCTAAAGAGGGAGAAGAGAAATCTTAAGGTCATTTTTTTTTTTTTTCCTCTGCACTGTGTTTTGCCTCTCTCCTCCCCTTAATCTCTGGGTGGTTCTGTATGCAGCTACTAATATGGACATTCAGAGTCTGTCTTCTAGTGTGGATCATCTCACTGCAAGGGTACAGGGCATTCAGGATTATGTAGTCCGCAGTCCTATGTCAGAGCCTAAAATACCTATTCCTGAGCTGTTTTCCGGAGATAGATCTAGGTTTTTGAACTTTAAGAATAATTGTAAGTTATTTCTTTCTCTGAGACCTCGCTCATCTGGCGACTCTGTTCAGCAAGTCAAAATTGTTATTTCTTTGTTGCAAGGTGACCCTCAAGATTGGGCATTCTCTTTGGCGCCAGGAGATCCGGCACTGCTAAATGTTGATGCGTTTTTTTCTGGCGCTTGGAGTGATTTATGAGGAACCAAATCTGGTAGACCAAGCAGAGAAGGTTTTGCTGGCTCTCTCTCAGGGTCGGGATGAAGCAGAGGTTTATTGTCAGAAGTTTAGGAAGTGGTCAGTGCTCACTCAGTGGAATGAGTGCGCCCTGGCGGCGATTTTCAGAAAGGGTCTTTCTGAAGCCCTTAAAGATGTTATGGTGGGGTTCCCCACGCCGGCGGGTCTGAATGAGTCAATGTCTTTGGCCATTCAGATTGATCGGCGTTTGCGGGAGCGCAAACCTGTGCACCCTCTGGCGGTATTTTCTGAGCACAAACCTGAGCCTATGCAATGTGACAGGATTCTGACCAGAGTTGAACGGCAAAACCACAGACGTCAGAATGGGTTGTGCTTTTACTGTGGTGATTCTGCTCATGTTATCTCAGCATGCTCTAAGCGCACAAAAAGGGTTGCCAAGTTTGTCACCATTGGTACTGTACAACCTAAATTCATTTTGTCTGTTACTTTGATTTGCTCTCTGTCATCCTACCCAGTTATGGCTTTTGTGGATTCAGGTGCTGCCCTGAATTTGATGGATTTGTCATTTGCCAGGCGCTGTGGTTTTATCTTGGAGCCTTTACAATTCCCTATTCTGCTAAAGGGAATTGATGCTACACCATTGGCCAAGAATAAACCTCAGTACTGGACTCAATTGACCATGTGCATGGCTCCTGTACATCAGGAGGTAATTCGCTTTCTGGTGCTACATAATTTGCATGATGTTGTCGTGTTGGGTCTGCCATGGCTGCAGGCTCATAATCCAGTCCTGGATTGGAAAGCAATGTCTGTGTCAAGTTGGGGGTGCCAGGGGATTCATGGCGATGCTCCTTTGGTGTCAATTGCTTCTTCTACTCCTTCTGAAGTCCCTGAATTTTTGTCGGACTACCAGGATGTATTTGATGAGCCCAAATCCAGTGCCCTACCTCCTCATAGGGATTGTGATTGTGCCATAAATCTGATTCCTGGTAGTAAGTTCCCTAAGGGACGACTTTTTAGTTTGTCTGTACCAGAACATACTGCTATGCGGAGTTATATAAAGGAGTCCTTGGAGAAAGGACATATTCGCCCGTCCTCATCCCCTTTGGGTGCGGGGTTCTTTTTTGTGGCCAAGAAGGATGGTTCTCTGAGACCCTGTATAGATTATCGCCTTCTAAATAACATCACGGTCAAATTTCAGTATCCCTTGCCACTGTTGTCCGATCTGTTTGCCCGGATTAGGGGGGCCAGTTGGTTCACCAAGATAGATCTTCGTAGAGCGTATAATCTTGTGCGCATAAAGCAGGGCGATGAATGGAAAACAGCATTTAATACGCCCGAAGGCCATTTTGAGTACTTGGTGATGCCTTTTGGGCTTTCTAATGCCCCCTCTGTGTTTCAGTCCTTCATGCACGATATCTTCCGAGAGTACCTGGATAGATTTATGATTGTGTACCTGGATGATATTTTGGTCTTTTCTGATGATTGGGAGTCTCATGTGAAGCAGGTCAGGATGGTATTTCAGGTCCTGCGTGCCAATGCCTTGTTTGTGAAGGGCTCTAAATGTCTCTTTGGAGTCCAGAAGGTTTCCTTTTTGGGCTTTATTTTTTCTCCTTCTACTATCGAGATGGATCCAGTCAAGGTTCAGGCTATTCATGACTGGACTCAACCTACATCTGTGAAGAGTCTTCAGAAGTTCTTGGATTTTGCTAATTTTTACCATCGCTTCATCACTAATTTTTCTAGTGTGGTGAAGCCTTTGACGGATTTGACCAAGAAGGATTCTGATGTGAAGAATTGGTCTCCTGCGGCCGTGGAGGCCTTTCAGGAGTTGAAACGTCGGTTTTCTTCGGCCCCTGTCTTGCGCCAGCCCGATGTCTCTCTTCCCTTTCAGGTCGAGGTTGATGCTTCAGAGATTGGAGCAGGGGCTGTTTTGTCGCAGAGAAGCTCTGATGGCTCTGTGATGAGACCATGTGCTTTCTTTTCAAGAAAGTTTTCGCCTGCCGAGCGGAATTATGATGTTGGTAATTGAGAGTTGTTGGCAATGAAGTGGGCATTTGAGGAGTGGCGACATTGGCTTGAGGGAGCCAAGCATCGTGTGGTGGTCTTGACGGATCACAAGAATTTGACTTATCTTGAGTCTGCCAAACGGTTGAATCTGAGACAGGCTCGATGGTCGCTGTTTTTCTCTCGTTTCAATTTCGTGGTTTCATATCTTCCGGGTTCGAAAAACGTGAAGGCTGATGCCCTTTCTAGGAGTTTTGTACCTGACTCCCCGGAAGTTTCTGAACCGACTGGTGTTCTCAAAGAGGGGGTGATTTTGTCTGCTATCTCTCCTGATCTGCGACGGGTGTTACAGGAGTTTCAGGCCAATAGACCTGACCATTGTCCACCGGAGAGACTGTTTGTCCCAGACAGATGGACCAGTAGAGTTATTTCCGAGGTTCATTCTTCGGCGTTGGCGGGTCATCCTGGGATTTTTGGTACCAGGGATTTGGTGGCGAGATCCTTTTGGTGGCCTTCCTTGTCGCGGGATGTGAGTTCCTTTGTGCAGTCCTGTGGGATTTGTGCTCGGGCCAAGCCTTCGTGTTCTCGTGCCAGTGGATTGCTTTTGCCTTTGCCTGTCCCGAAGAGGCCTTGGACGCATATTTCCATGGATTTTATTTCGGATCTTCCTGTCTCTCAGAAGATGTCTGTCATCTGGGTGGTTTCTGATCGTTTTTCCAAAATGGTCCATTTGGTACCCTTGCCTAAGTTGCCTTCCTCCTCCGATTTGGTGCCATTGTTTTTTCAGAATGTGGTTCGTTTACATGGTATTCCGGAGAACATTGTGTCCGACAGAGGAACCCAGTTTGTGTCCAGATTTTGGCGATCCTTTTGTGCTAAGATGGGCATTGAATTGTCTTTTTCGTCAGCCTTCCATCCTCAGACGAATGGTCAAACCGAACGAACTAATCAGACCTTGGAAACTTATTTGAGATGTTTTGTTTCTGCTGACCAGGATGATTGGGTGACCTTTTTGCCATTGGCTGAGTTCGCCCTCAATAATCGGGCTAGTTCTGCTACTTTGGTATCACCTTTCTTTTGCAATTCTGGGTTTCATCCTCGTTTCTCCTTGGGTCAGGTTGAGTCTTCTGACTGTCCTGGGGTGGATTCTGTGGTGGATAGGTTGCAGCAGATTTGGAACCATGTGGTGGACAATTTGACTTTGTCCCAAGAGAAGGCTCAGCGCTTTGCTAACCGCCGTCGCTGTGTGGGTCCCCGACTTCGTGTGGGGGATTTTTTCTCCTTCTACTATCGAGATGGATCCAGTCAAGGTTCAGGCTATTCATGACTGGACTCAACCTACATCTGTGAAGAGTCTTCAGAAGTTCTTGGATTTTGCTAATTTTTACCATCGCTTCATCACTAATTTTTCTAGTGTGGTGAAGCCTTTGACGGATTTGACCAAGAAGGATTCTGATGTGAAGAATTGGTCTCCTGCGGTTTCCTCTCCTAAGTTCAAGCCTCGTTTCATCGGTCCTTATAAGATTTTGGAAATCCTCAACCCTGTGTCTTTTCGTTTGGACCTCCCATCATCGTTTGCCATTCATAATGTGTTCCATAGGTCATTGTTGTGGAGATATGTGGTGCCTGTGGTCCCTTCTGTTGATCCTCCTGCTCCGGTCTTGGTCGAGGGGGAGTTGGAATATGTGGTGGAGAAGATCTTGGATTCTCGTATTTCGAGATGGAGGCTTCAGTACTTAGTGAAATGGAAGGGTTATGGTCAGGAGGATAATTCCTGGGTTGTCGCCTCCGATGTCCATGCGGCCGATTTGGTTATTGCCTTTCATTTGGCTCGTCCTGATCGGCCTGGGAGCTCTGTTGAGGGTTCAGTGACTCCTCCTCAAGGGGGGGGTACTGTTGTGAATTCCGTTCTCGGGCTCCCTCCTGTGGTCATGAGTGGTACTGTGTGAGTTTGTTCTTGGGCTCCCTCTGGTGGCCTATAGCGATATGGCTGGTCTTGGCTGGGCTCAGCTGTTTCATCTCCTGCTAGGCTGGGCCTATTTAACTCACCTGAACCTTTACTTGTCGCCTGCTGTCGGTGTATTCAGTCCTGTTCCTGTGCTCTCCTGAATATTCCTTGTGACCAGTCTCCTGCTATGAGAAGCTAAGTTTGCTTGTTCAGTTTCTCATTATTTCCTTGAAAACATTTCTCATTATATAATGAGTTCAGCCCAGCTTGCTTTTATGTGATTTTTTGCTTGCTGGTTAGTTCTGGGGTGCAGAGTGCGCCCCTCACATCGTGAGTCGGTGTGGGGGTTCTTGTATTCTCTGCGTGGTTTACTTTTGATAGTTTTTGTACTGACCGCACAGACACCTATCTATTTTCTGCCTATCTAGTATTAGCGGGCCTCATTTGCTAAATCTGTTTCATCTCTACGTTTGTGTTTTCCCCTTGACTCACCGTTATTATTTGTGGGGGGCTATCTAAAACTTTGGGGTACATTTCTCTGAGGCAAGTGAGGTCTTTGCTTTCTCTCTAGGGGTAGTCAGTTTCTCAGGCTGTGACAAGACGTCTAGGTTTTCAGGTAACGTTCCACAGCTGCCTTTAGTGTGTTTGGATAGGATCAGGATTGCGGTCAGTATAGCTTCCACATCCCCAGAACTTGTCCTATATACTCAGGGTATATTTGTCAGGTCAGTTTGAGATCCTACCACCAGGATCATAACAGCTGAGTGTAGCTGCACCAGTCCTTTTATAACCTTTAATGAGTTAATGCTGCCAACTAGGGTTGAGCGACTTTTATTTTTATAGGATCGGGTCGGGTTTCACGAAACCCGACTTTCTCAAAAGTCGGGTCGAGTGAAATCGGCCGATCCTATAAAAAAGTCGGGGTCGGGGTCGGCCGAAACACGAAACCCAATGCAGAGCAATGGGATACTATGGTTCCCAGGGTCTGAAGGAGAGGAAACTCTCCTTCAGGCCCTGGGATCCATATTAATGTGTAAAATAAAGAATCAAAATAAAAAATATTGATATACTCACCCTCGGACGCGCCCTGGTACTAACCGGCAGCCTTCCTTCCTAAGAATGAGCGCGTGAATGACCTGCGGTGACGTCGCGGCTTGTGATTGGTCGCGTGAGCGGTCACATGGGTGGTCACGTGACCAAGCACAAGCCGCGACGTCATCTAAGGTCCTTCACGCGCTCATTCTTAGGAAGGAAGGCTGCCGGAAAGAAGCAGGGCGCGTCCGAGGATGAGTATATTCCTATTAGGTATATACTCACCCTCGGACGCGCCCTGCTTCTTTCTGGCAGCCTTCCTTCCTAAGAATGAGCGCGTGAAGGACCTTAGATGACGTCGCGGCTTGTGATTGGGCCCGTGACCGCCCATGCGACCACTCACGCGACCAATCACAAGCCGCGACGTCACCGCAGGTCATTCACGCGCTCATTCTTAGGAAGGAAGGCTGCCGGTTAGTACCAGGGCGCGTCCGAGGGTGAGTATATCAATATTTTTTATTTTGATTCTTTATTTTACACTTAAATATGGATTCCGATACCGATTCCCGATATCGCAAACATATCGGAACTCGGTATCGGAATTCCGATACCAGATTCAGAAGATTGCCGACCTCATGGCCGACCCCACACAGGGGTGGGGTCGGGTTTCATGAAACCCGGCTTTGCCAAAAGTCAGCGACTTCTGAAAATGGCCGACCCGTTTCGCTCAACCCTACTGCCAACCAAGCAGAGTAATGCCACATGAAGATGGCTACGGCATTACAATGACTGTCAGGCAATCCCCACATGTTTATTGGCTGTGTATCAGGCTCCAAACATGCGGGGTGGTGATTTGAGCTTCAAATCCGAGCACTGGTGAATGCTCGCCGAGTGCCTAGCATATCTGAGCACCCAGACACATGTTTGCTCATCCCTTTTTGGTTGGTCCAGACAAAATCAGAGGGTTAAGGCAACTTTCATCCAATGTGTACAACCACCACTACACAGCTGTACAAGGAAGCAAGGGTAACTATCAATCAGCGACTGATTGTGCACCTCTGCTATTCGTGTATATTTATCCAACTTTTTGGACTTGAGGGTTGACAGGGATGTTCCTTATTGCCTGAAACTTCCCACTTCCAAAGCTTTTGAGGGGAAACATTGTACAGCTTGTAATTAAACATTAGAATGTTATTTTAGGGACCATCATCAATATAATTTTGAATTCAATGAAGGCTCCAGAAATTTCCATATATTGAGCCTTTAAGTGGCAGCTGTATGCCACGAAATTTTAAAATATAGCTCAAATGTTGTATGAATTGAAATATGTTTTGGAGTCTTGTTTTAGAAAAACAGGACTCCCATCCCTATAGGGAAATTTGAACTTATTTAGATAAGATCAAATTAATCTGTACCTTCCTTCCATAGACCACCATATTTACCCTATCACTAACCAAAGATAGGAATATTTTGTGCCGACCTCTAAACCACCCTAAATATTAACCTATAATTACCCAAGATCACATAGGATAACACCACGAATAACAAATATCACTTCAATACCTTCAACCATGAGACATGACCCACAATCAGGATATCTGTTTCTCATCTCCACCAGTTCTAAGTGTAGTCTTGGTTTGAGTTGTTATGAGAAAACAACTGGGGATATTTTTTAACAAAAAGTTTAAATCACTTTTGGAAAAACAATAATAAGAGTTTACAGTGCAACATTTGCCATAGCCAAAGTACCATGTGTCTCCAGGGGTTCATTACACTACATTTGACGCAATAAGTTTCTGTTCCCACGTAAACAACATATTCTACAGTATATCAGTTCATAATCAAGTTTTGCTCATCTGACATTGGAAATAAACTTCCAAATAAGCAACATTGTTAATGAGGCATCTAAAGGCCATAATTTCTTGACTATGAGTTACGAAAGTGTCAAAGATGCACTTTGGGTCAATGAAAGTAAATGTTGTGAAATGTTTGTGACAGATCTCCTGGACAAGTATCTGCATGAGGAATGATTTCCTATGCTAGTCTTGTATTCTCCCTCCTTGTTTCTGTCTTCACCTCAGATATTGAAAAGATAAAGAGAGGAATGTGACAGACGACATTAGGCTGCTGATATCTTCCCACACAGAGAGCTTTCCTGAAGCCTACAGCTTTTATTGACTAAAATGGAAACTTTTGGTACTTTAGATATGACCAAGAACAAACAGAAAAACTCATTAAATTAAAGTGTTCAGGCACTATGTATCTGTTACTAGCCACAAATAGTGTTGAGCATTCCGATACCGCAAGTATCGGGTATCGGCCGATATTTGCTGTATCGGAATTCTGATACCGAGATCCGATACTTTTGTGATATCGGGAATCGGTATCGGGATCGATATTAATGTGTAAAATAAAGAATAAAAATAAAAAATATTGATATACTCACCTCTCCGACGCAGCCTGGACCTTACCGCTGTAACCGGCAGCTTCCGTTCCTAAGAATGAGCGCTTGAAAGACCTTAGATGACGTCGCGGCCTGTGATTGGTCGCATGAGCGGTCACGTGACCGCCACGCGACCAATCACAAGCCGCGACATCATCTAAGGTCTTTCAAGCGCTCATTCTTAGGAACGGAAGCTGCCGGTTACAGCGGTAAGGTCCAGGCTGCGTCGGAGAGGTGAGTATATCAATATTTTTTATTTTTATTCTTTATTTTACACATTAATATGGATCCCAGGGCCTGAAGGAGAGTTTCCTCTCCTTCAGACCCTGGGAACCATACAGGATACCTTCCGATACTTGGTGTCCCATTGACTTGTATTGGTATCGGGTATCGGTATCGGCGATATCTGATACTTTTCGGGTATCGACCGATACTATCCGATACTGATATTTTCAAGTATTGGACGGTATCGCTCAACACTAGCCACAAAATATTCAACAATGTCAGCATTTCTTTGTGCATAATTAAGTACACCTAATATTCTACATTGATTCCAGCAGAACCTGTTCTGGGACATTGATGATTCTTTTAAAAGTTATCTGGACAACTGTTTTGGTGGTTTGTAAGATCAAACAGGAATGCCAAGGATAGGGAAAACTTCCTTCTTGATCCAATCTGTTTTGGAACATGCTTAAAAGCAAATAGCAGGTTATATCTTTTTGTGATTTCTATCACTAGGTAGAGTGAACAGCAGCTTAAAAAAGTATCTGTCTCATTCTGGAGGAAATGGGATATACATTAGAGCTGAACGGACATGAACTTTAAAGTTTGGGGTCCGTATCGAACACTTAGTGTCCGATGCTGAACTTCGAACACGGACATCTCCCGAAAGTTTGTTTTAATCGTTCATTTTAAACACTTGCTTACACCTAACCACTGGTTGGAAAGGACAACAGCTGGACATGCTTTGACTAGTCTGTAGAGATGGAACAATCTCCTTCCCTGAATGCACCTCCTTTCTCTTGTCACTCAAGAACTTTTCATATTGTAAAGCTACTCCATGTTCTGTAAGTTTCAGGCCATTTTGATGGTTATGGTGAAGTCTCTTTGTTACGCTAAGTTCACATGTGCATTTTCAATTCTATTGACAAACTCAATTAATGAAATGCTTGCAATGGCACCATGGGGTCTGTCAGACCCCAATGACAAAAAATATTATCCATCAAGTTCCATTGTTTTGTCTATTAACTTGAAGATGTCACTCCATATTGTACTATTCTTCCTGTCAAGTATACCGTATTTTTTCGGACTATAAGATGCACTATACCATAAGACGCACCCCAAATTTTCAGAAGGAAAATGGGGAAAAAAATTAATGCATCAAATGGTGGTCCATCTTACAGTGCTGAATTCAGCTTACCCTGTGGGGATCAGCAGAGGTGGTGGAGCGGAGTCACAGGGGGTGTTTGGTGGTCCGGCAATAACATGACCAAGACTGGTGTGGCAGGTTTGGCTGTGCTCGGTGGTGTGGGGGCTCTGCCTACATTTTGTGAAAGTCTGGAACCCTCGTACATCCATTGCTGTGATGTGGTGGTCTCCAGGAAATCCCATCCTGGTGCGGCAGGTGTGCATGGCTCGGTGGTGCTCAGTGGTGCAGGGGGTTTCGGTAACATTTTGTGAAAGCCCAGAGCCCACGCACTTCCATTGCCTCAATGCTGTGGCCTCTGAGAAAATGTCCGCTGGAGGTGGTGCATGCGCAGATTGAGATCTTGTACCGAGATCTCGGGAGACAAGTGTTGTGATTCTAGTGGTAGAGAATCTCTGGTATTCAGACTAAGTCCGCAATAACATAGAACTGCTCTAGGGAGGTGGAAACTAGGCTAACCGCATACCTGATCCTAACAAACAACTAGAAGTAGCCGGTGAACGTGCCTACGTTGATTCTAGACGTCTCGAGCCAGCCGGAGAACTGACTACCCCTAGAGGGAAAATAAGACCTCACTTGCCTCCAGAGAAATTAACCCCAAAGATATAGGAAGCCCCCAACAAATAATAACGGTGAGGCAAGAGGAAAACACAAACGTAGAGATGAACTAGATTTAGCAAAGTGAGGCCCACTAAACTAGATAGGCAGAAAATAGAAAGTGAACTATGCGGTCAGCAGAAAACCCTGCAAAAACATCCACGCTGAGTATTCAAGAACCCCCGCACCGACTGACGGTGTGGGGGGAGAATATCAGCACCCTAGAGCTTCAGCGAGCTAGAAAATCACATTTTGAGCAAGCTGAACAAAAAACACTGATAATGCAAATGATCCAAAGTATGCAAACTGGACTTAGCTTTTCTTGCATGAGACAGATGGCAAGGAATCAGGAGGAGACCAAATAGGACTGAATACATCGATACCAGGCAAGAGACTGAGTCCTAAGGAGGACTAAATAGGGAAAACCCACAGCTTAATGAGACAGCTGAAGCCCAGGCATGCAGAAAGACATGACTCATACAATACCATTAGTGACCACCAGAGGGAGCCCAGAAACACAGTTCACAACAGACAAGATATCGTTGCCGAGATCTCTATCTACGCATGCACCACCTCCAGCAGCCATTTTCCTGGAGTCGGCACACGTGCAGATTGAGATCTCGGGAACGAGATCTCGTCCCAAGATCTTGGGATATGAGATTTAATTGCCAATATCTTAATCTGTGCATGCGCTGCCTCCGGTGGCCATTTTGCCGAAGGCCACAGCATCGAGGCAATGGAAGTGCGCGGGCTCCGAGCTTTCTCAAAATGTTGCCGGAGCCCTCCGCACCACCGAACACCGCTGAGCCTGCCACACCTGCCGCACTGGGATGGGAGTGAGATCATGACCCTGCAGCGTCAGACCACAAGAACAAATTGCCCGACTCCTGCTGCCACCTCACTAATTGTAAGTACAGTATATTCCGGCTATAAGAACCCCCCCCCCCCCCCGTTTTCCCCAAAAAATGTTGGGGAAAAAAGTGCATCTTATGGTCTGAAAAATGCGGTAACATAATCTGCCACTGAGGCTTCTAACACAGAATGAAACAGAGCCTCACCTAGTAAGAGAAGCTAATAATACCCTTCCTATTATGTTAGTTCCAGGTCTGCCAATCAGTGTTTGCCACTTTCTCTTGGATATATCCCTCTATGTTCTGTGCATTCACAGATAGCTTAAAGTTCGTGCACAAGTTCAGTTCAGTTTCACACACAAGTTGACTGAACTTGCAGATTTTGGTAGGATTGATTTGGATTAGAGTCGGTGGATTCCTATCAGAAGTATGGGGCATTTTGAACTTAAATGCCAAATACTTTAGTTCCATCTAGCGCTAAGCTGCACAAGAGGTGTTTGGTAGCAACTTACCTCTCCCCATATAGAACACACGCTGGCTTGGTCAAGAAGAAGTTATGGACCAAAATTCTCAAATCTATCATTTGTGTGTAGTCACCTTTCGAAAACCCGGTTTACAGTCCAAGTGTCCACTGGTTACTAATGAGAATCTCTTGGCCACTGCCGATGTATAGTCATAGAAGGGGGCTGGCTTAGGTATTGGAATGAGCAGATGGCCAGACCTGTTCCAGACAGCTCTGGTCCCATGCCAAGAGAGATAATGCTGAGCACAAGACTAGAAGCCAAGCTGCTAAGACCCATGATGGAAGACTACTAGAGGATCGGAGCACCTGGCCTAATAGAACTATATTAGTAAGTTATACATGTTACTATTTAAATTTATTTTATGAATGTATATATTTTTGTTATTTTTAGTTCAACCAAATTATCTCTGCTAGATCTGACACGTTTAGTCCTGCCACATCTTTAGGAATATTCTTACTAGAAAAGACATGATAAAATGATAAAAGCATGTAATAGTACTGATTTTATTAAAAGTATTATGAAAACCAGGTGCTAGTCAAAGGGAACAAAGTTTTCCAAATTAATATGTCATCCAGTTATTTAAACAATCTTGAGTAAAATTCTGGATTGGACATTGCCGGTATAAGGCTACACCTGTACACTTTTTAAAGTTACAGCCTGAATTTAAAGGATGACCACAAGAGAGCAAATTATCTTAACGGAATCCATCCAAACCTTTTCTTACTAAATCTGTTCCTTGCAATAACATTGCTGGCCACAGATCCAACAAACTTGACATGAAATACATACATTTTCAAATGCCACAGATCGCAATGGACGAGAAGAGGTTCTCCTGAGTAGTATTAGTGAGGAATGTTATATCCATTCTACATCACCGTTACATACTTAGTATCCAAATATATTTCAGGTCTTTTTATTTTGTTTCTCAATTTTACTGAATTTTTTTTGGGGGGGAAGTTGACCTTAAACGTTGGCCGGCTTCCCAACTGAGTCATTTTGAATCAGCAACAATAACCATCTGTCTGACATTCTGAGACTTCCAATGTGAAATTTAAATTTCAATTGCTCACCAATTTCCCTTGTTCCAAGCCTTAAGCACAGAACATATGTAATATTTTGGATGTAACGAGCCCTGCTTGTATAAAACACACAGTAGTCCTTTGCTTCTGACATCACTGCCTACAGCTGGACTACATTACAAGTCAGACTGATCTGACTTTATCTGACTGCCCTATTTAGGTAGCTGTGCTAATCATACTATATTGTAACTAGGTTATGTTTCATATTGTTTAATTAATTCTGTTATAGAAATATCAATCATTGGGTGGCTCTTAATACAACCTGACGGCTCTTCCTTTGCCATTGTTTTTAACTCAATTTCTAGGTTTGTGCTCTTCATTTACAAAAATAATATTCTTTCTGCAGTAAACATAGTTCTGTTCAGAAGAATAAATCATCATTATCTATCTGGTTGACCTATCTATGCCAGGTAGATACAAATATAAGGCAGATAAAAAAATTGATGGAGGTAAATAGCAGCTAAATAGCACACACAAAAAGCAATCAATAAATCAATCAGTCTGGCTGTCTATTTGTCTATCTCGAAAATAAGAAAATGCATTGATATATAAATACAATATACATGGGTCCGAATTTAGAACGTATGTTTGTATATATTTGTATATGAAAATCATAGTACAGTAGAAGTAACAGCTCCGACTCTTCTAGGAACTGGAAGACTTTCTACCAGATTTTGGAGTTTTCGGTAGGAATTTTTGCCCATTCATCAAGAAGAGCATTTGTTGACACTGTTGACACTTGTTGACACTGATCTTGGAGGAGAAGGAGGGACTCGCATTCTCCCTTCTACAGTGGCATGTAAAAGTTTGGGCACTGATGGTCAAAATGACTGTCATTATAAACAGGTAATAAAGTAAAAGATGAAATTATGTCTAAAAGGGCTAAAGTTAAAGATGACTCATTTCATGGGTCTCCTCTAGAGTTGAGCGACTTTCATTTTTTTAAGATCGAGTCGGGTTTTGTGAAACCCGATTTTGTCCAGAGTCGAGTCGAGTGCAGTCGGCCGATTATCGCTAAAAGTCGGGGATCGACCGAAACATGAAACCCAATGCAAGTCAATGGGGAAGCATAGTCGGCAGTGAGTGGAGGCCAGGAAAACACCTACAGTGCCCATTTTAATGCCAAAAACATCCATTCTTGTTTCTGAAGCTTGTCAATCTTAATTAACTTTATAATAATAGTTGGGCATAGGGAATTGGGGGTCATTTGGCAAAAGTTGTGGGGGGAGTAGGGCCGGCTCAAGTTTTTCGTGGGCCCAGGAAATGCGGACTACGTCACGGCGGTGTTGCAGGGAAAGGTAAGTATTTCAACGTTGCAAGTGCTGTGATCCTGAGCAAGCAGGGGGGGCCCACTCGTTCGCATTGGCACTGGCACAGGGCCCCTCAAAGTACAGCGGTGTGTTTGCATGGCGGGGGCGCCTCCCACCAGCAGCGACACTTTTGCGTACTCTGAGGGGCCCTGTGCCAGTGACGTCGCCAACGAGTATGCCCCCCCACCTGATGAAGGAACCTGCACTTTCATCTGCACCTTCCTCTCTGTCCCTGTGTAAGGTGGTATAACATGCGGGAAGGGGAACCTTACTTTCAGCAGGGTCAGATTCTGGCTGTGTAGAGTATAAGGGGAATGTAGTGGTCTAGGTCAATGTACCAGCAGACTCATCTAGCAGTGGCTGGGCAATGGGCAGGATGAGGAGGAAACAGATATAGGGCCAAAGAATAAAGTAGGCTAAATGCAGTTCAAAATTGGTAACAGGACTAAACAGGCGGCATTGCTTTGTTCAGTGGAGTAGCAAACCCAAGAGCAGCAGACACTGTTTCAAGGGCCTAACCACACTAGTAGGCCAAATGCAGTTTAATATCTGATAGTATAGGGCGAAAGCCAGAATGTGGAAGCTCAGCTTTGTTCAGTTGAGGACAACACCAGGCAGGGGCAGACAGACACCTTTAGTAGGCCGGAACAGCCAATTTTTTTAAAAAACAGCAGTTAGTAAGAGGCAGAAGGTAGAAGCTCAGCTTTATTCAGTTGAGGACAACACCAGGCAGGGGCAGACCCCTTTAGTAGGCCGGAACAGCCAATTGCATTTTTAAAAATGGTAATTTGGAACTGAAGGTTGAAGCTCAGCTTTATTCAGTTGAGGACAACACCAGGCAGGGGCAGACAGACACCTTTAGTAGGCCGGAACAGCCAATGGCATTTTTAAAAATGGTAATTTGGAACAGAAGGTTGAAGCACAGCTTTGTTCAGTTGAGGACAACACCAGGCAGGGGCAGACAGACACCTTTAGTAGGCCGGAACAGCCAATTTTTTTTAAAAAACAGCAGTTAGTAAGAGGCAGAAGGTAGAAGCTCAGCTTTATTCAGTTGAGGACAACACCAGGCAGGGGCAGACATTCACCTTTAGTAGGCCGGAACAGCCAATTGCATTTTTAAAAATGGTAATTTGGAACTGAAGGTTGAAGCTCAGCTTTATTCAGTTGAGGACAACACCAGGCAGGGGCAGACAGACACCTTTAGTAGGCCGGAACAGCCAATGGCATTTTTAAAAATGGTAATTTGGAACAGAAGGTTGAAGCACAGCTTTGTTCAGTTGAGGACAACACCAGGCAGGGGCAGACAGACACCTTTAGTAGGCCGGAACAGCCAATTTTTTTTAAAAAACAGCAGTTAGTAAGAGGCAGAAGGTAGAAGCTCAGCTTTATTCAGTTGAGGACAACACCAGGCAGGGGCAGACATTCACCTTTAGTAGGCCGGAACAGCCAATTGCATTTTTAAAAATGGTAATTTGGAACTGAAGGTTGAAGCTCAGCTTTATTCAGTTGAGGACAACACCAGGCAGGGGCAGACAGACACCTTTAGTAGGCCGGAACAGCCAATTGCATTTTTAAAAATGGTAATTTGGAACTGAAGGTTGAAGCTCAGCTTTATTCAGTTGAGGACAACACCAGGCAGGGGCAGACAGACACCTTTAGTAGGCCGGAACAGCCAATGGCATTTTTAAAAATGGTAATTTGGAACAGAAGGTAGAAGCTCAGCTTTATTCAGTTGAGGACAACACCAGGCAGGGGCAGACAGACACCTTTAGTAGGCCGGAACAGCCAATTGCATTTTTAAAAATGGTAATTTGGAACTGAAGGTTGAAGCTCAGCTTTATTCAGTTGAGGACAACACCTGGCAGGGGCAGACACCTTTAGTAGGCCGGAACAGCCAATTTTATAAAAAAAAGCAGTTAATAAGAGGCAGAAGGTAGAAGCTCAGCTTTATTCAGTTGAGGACAACACCAGGCAGGGGCAGACACCTTTAGTAGGCCGGAACAGCCAATTTCATTTTTAAAATTCGTAATTTGGAACAGAAGGTTGAAGCACAGCTTTATTCAGTTGCAGCTTCTTGGCAATAATATAAAGAAGACGTGACAGGACAACACTCGGTGGATGCCATATCTGTGTTTTCAATGGAAAAAACCTTTCAGTTAACTACTTGCAGGAGAAAGTTTTTGTAGCTGGTGGACAATTTTTTTTAAAAAAAGCAGTTAATAAGAGGCAGAAGGTAGAAGCTCAGCTTTATTCAGCTGCAGCTTCTTGGCAATAATATAAAGAAGACGCGACATGACAACACTCGGTGGATGCCATATCTGTGTTTTCAATGGAAAAAAACCTTTCAGTTAACTACTTGCAGGAGAAAGTTTTTGTAGCTGGTGGACAATTTTTGTACTGTACCAGTTTTTTGTTGTATGTGTTTTTGTTTTTAATGTTAAAATGTCTGCATTTGATATCTCTCCAGTATTTTCTTTTTTATAAGCAAAATACTGCAGTTTTACATCGGTTACATGGATACACGGGCAGGCAGCTTGGTGGTCAGTGGAGGAGTATTTAAAGTAGGGACCGCAGACAGGCTATCAAAGGCCTAAAATAACAAACAATAGGCTCATGGCAGTTTTAAATCGGTTACATGGATATACGGGCAGGCAGCTTGGTGGTCAGTGGAGGAGTATTTAAAGTAGGGACCGCAGACAGGCTATCAAAGGCCTAAAATAACAAACAATAGGCTCATGGCAGTTTTACATCGGTTACATGGATACACAGGCAGCTTGGTGGTCAGTGGAGGAGTATTTAAAGTAGGGACCGCAGACAGGCTATCAAAGGCCTAAAATAACAAACAATAGGCTCATGGCTGTTTTACATCGGTTACATGGATACACAGGCAGCTTGGTGGTCAGTGGAGGAGTATTTAAAGTAGGGACCGCAGACAGGCTATCAAAGGCCTAAAATAACAAACAATAGGCTCATGGCAGTTTTACATCGGTTACATGGATACACAGGCAGCTTGGTGGTCAGTGGAGGAGTATTTAAAGTAGGGACCGCAGACAGGCTATCAAAGGCCTAAAATAACAAACAATAGGCTTATGGCTGTTTTACATCGGTTACATGGATACACGGGCAGGCAGCTTGGTGGTCAGTGGAGGAGTATTTAAAGTAGGGACCGCAGACAGGCTATCAAAGGCCTAAAATAACAAACAATAGGCTCATGGCTGTTTTACATCGGTTACATGGATACACGGGCAGGCAGCTTGGTGGTCAGTGGAGGAGTATTTAAAGTAGGGACCGCAGACAGGCTATCAAAGGCCTAAAATAACAAACAATAGGCTCATGGCAGTTTTACATCGGTTACATGGATACACAGGCAGCTTGGTGGTCAGTGGAGGAGTATTTAAAGTAGGGACCGCAGACAGGCTATCAAAGGCCTAAAATAACAAACAATAGGCTCATGGCTGTTTTACATCGGTTACATGGATACACGGGCAGGCAGCTTGGTGGTCAGTGGAGGAGTATTGCAAGGAGTGTCTGTCCCAGTACTCCCAAAATATAAATAGATGTTAATGTCTCGCAAAACAACCCAAAAAAAAAAAAAGGTGGCATACTTAGGTACAGGGGTGGGCTCATCTGCTGAGTTTCTGACATAGTAATTTGGCAGTAACTATTTAATGGTGCCAATATAGGACACAGACACAGACTACTTTAAGTTGCATCATAGATGTCTACAAATTTGTATTGTCAGTGCCAGACATTGAATGATGTCAGCGAATAGACTAAAGATTGGTGGAGCTGTGCGACATAATTTTGCACGTGGTAGAGCACAGTTTGAGCTGGGGGAGGGGGGAACTCTCTTGAGGCTGGCGGGACCGCCCCAGGGCCCCTCATGTTACAACGGTGTGTCTGACGTTGGGTGCGCACCACCACCGCCAGAGACACTACATTGTACTATGAGGGACCCAGTAGCAATGCCGTCAACCAAAAGCGAGCACACCCACCTCTTCAGACAAACAGCAGTCTCACGGGTGCTTGCGCCAAGTCGTGATACCACGGCCCCGTGTGGGGAGTTTGGCCATTTAGGGAGGTGTAAACATGTCGTATGCTGTACAATCAGCTGCAGCAAATTAGACATTAGAAAAGTAATTCACAGGCAAGAGCTTTTCATAGGAAAGCTAGGTGTCGGCCGGGCAAGGTGGGGCAAAAGATTTCGAAATCCAGTTGTGGTTCATTTTAATGAATGTTAGATCGTCAACATTTTGGGTAGCCAGACGAGTCCTTTTTTCGGTTAATATTGAACCTGCAGCACTGAATACTCTTTCTGATAGGACACTTGCTGCCGGGCAAGAAAGCTCCTGCAATGCATATTCTGCCAATTCTGGCCAGGTGTCTAATTTTGATGCCCAGTAATCAAATGGGAATGACGGTTGAGGGAGAACATCGATAAGGGATGAAAAATAGTTAGTAACCATACTGGACAAATGTTGTCTCCTGTCACTTTCAATTGATGCAGCAGTACCTGTCCTGTCTGCGGTCATAGCAAAATCACTCCACAACCTGGTCAGAAAACCCCTCTGTCCAACGCCACTTCTGATGTGTGCACCCCTAACACTCCTAGTCTGTTGCCCCCTTGAGCTCGTGTGAGAACGATCACGTGCGCTGTGTGCTGGGAATGCCTGAAGCAAACGGTCAACAAGAGTTGATTGTTTGGTTGCTAATATTAGTTCCAAGTTCTCATGTGGCATAATATTTTGCAATTTGCCTTTATAGCGTGGATCAAGGAGGCAGGCCAACCAGTAATCGTCATCGTTCATCATTTTCGTTATGCGTGTGTCCCTTTTTAGGATACGTAAGGCATAATCCGCCATGTGGGCCAAAGTTCCAGTTGTCAAATCTCCGGTTGTGATTGGGTGAGGGGCAGTTGCAGGCAAATCTACGTCACTTGTGTCCCTCAAAAAACCAGAACCCGGCCTTGACACGCAACCAATTTCCAGTGCCCCCGGGAAAGGTTCCGCATTAAAAATATACTCATCCCCATCATCCTCCTCGTCCTCCACCTCCTCTTCGCCCGCTACCTCGTCCTGTACACTGCCCTGACCAGACAATGGCTGACTGTCATCAAGGCTTTCCTCTTCCTCTGGTGCAGACGCCTGCTCCTTTATGTGCGTCAAACTTTGCATCAGCAGACGCATTAGGGGGATGCTCATGCTTATTACGGCGTTGTCTGCACTAACCAGCCGTGTGCATTCCTCAAAACACTGAAGGACTTGACACATGTCTTGTATCTTCGACCACTGCACACCTGACAACTCCATGTCTGCCATCCTACTGCCTGCCCGTGTATGTGTATCCTCCCACAAAAACATAACAGCCCGCCTCTGTTGGCACAGTCTCTGAAGCATGTGCAGTGTTGAGTTCCACCTTGTTGCAACGTCTATGATTAGGCGATGCTGGGGAAGGTTCAAAGACCGCTGATAGGTCTGCATACGGCTGGCGTGTACAGGCGAACGTCGGATATGTGAGCAAAGTCCACGCACTTTGAGGAGCAGGTCGGAGAACCCAGGATAAGTTTTCAATAAGCACTGCACCACCAGGTTTAAGGTGTGAGCCAGGCAAGGAATGTGTTTCAGTTGGGAAAGGGAGATGGCAGCCATGAAATTCCTTACGTTATCACTAACTACCTTGCCTGCCTCAAGATCTACTGTGCCCAGCCACGACTGCGTTTCTTGTTGCAAGAACTCGGACAGAACTTCCGCGGTGTGTCTGTTGTCGCCCAAACACTTCATAGCCAATACAGCCTGCTGACGCTTGCCAGTAGCTGGCCCATAATGGGACAACTGGTGTGCAACAGTGTCATCTGCCGATGGAGTGGTTGGCCGACTGCGGTCTGTGGAAGAGCTGTAGCTTCTGCAGGAGGACGAGGAGGAGGAGGAGGAGGGGGTGCGAACGCCTACAGCTAACTGTTTCCTAGACCGTGGGCTAGGCACAACTGTCCCGAAATTGATGTCCCCTGTGGACCCTGCATCCACCACATTCACCCAGTGTGCCGTGATGGACACATAACGTCCCTGGCCATGCCTACTGGTCCATGCATCTGTAGTCAGGTGCACCTTTGTACTCACAGATTGCCTGAGTGCATGGACGATGCGCTGTTTAACATGCTGGTGCAGGGCTGGGATGGCTTTTCTGGAAAAAAAGTGTCGACTGGGTAGCTCGTATCGTGGTTCAGCGTACTCCATCAGGGCTTTGAAAGCTTCGCTTTCAACTAACCGGTAGGGCATCATCTCTAACGAGATTAGTCTAGCTATGTGGGCGTTAAAACCCTGTGTACGCGGATGCGAGGATAAGTACTTCCTTTTTCTAACCAGAGTCTCATGTAGTGTGAGCTGAACTGGAGAGATGGAGATCGTGGAACTTGCGGGTGTGCCGGTGGACATGGCAGACTGAGAGACGGTTGGAGACGGTATTGTTTCCGCCGGTGCCCTAGATGCAATATTTCCGCCTACAAAACTGGTGATTCCCTGACCCTGACTGCTTTTGGCTGGCAAAGAAACCTGCACAGATACTGCCGGTGGTGCGGAAAATGGTGGCCTTACAGTGACGGAAGGGATGTTGCGTTGATGACTAGCTTCATTGGCCGAGGGTGCTACAACCTTAAGGGACGTTTGGTAGTTAGTCCAGGCTTGAAAATGCATGGTGGTTAAGTGTCTATGCATGCAACTAGTATTGAGACTTTTCAGATTCTGACCTCTGCTTAAGCTAGTAGAACATTTTTGACAGATGACTTTGCGCTGATCAATTGGATGTTGTTAAAAAAAATGCCAGACTGCACTCTTCCTAGCATCGGATCCCTTTTCAGGGATTGCAGACTGAGCTTTAACCGGATGGCAACGCTGTGCTCCAACAGGTTTTGGCTTTGACACGCGTTTTGGGCCAGATAGGGGCCCGGCAGATGGAACCTGTTGCGATGTTGATGCCTGCTGCGGCCCCTCCTCCACCTCCGCTTCTGAACTACTGCTGCCTGCACCCTGTTCCCTCAATGGCTGCCAATCGGGGTCAACAACCGGGTCATCTATTACCTCCTCTTCGAGCTCGTGTGCAACTTCGTCTGTGTCACTGTGTCGGTCTGTGGTATAGCGTTCGTGGCGGGGCAACATAGTCTCATCAGGGTCTGCTTGTGGATCTGTACCCTGAGAGGGCAATGTGGTGGTCTGAGTCAAAGGAGCAGCATAGTACTCTGGCTGTGGCTGTGCATCAGTGCACTCCATGTCAGAATCTACTTGTAATGGGCATGGCCTGTTAAGTGTTTCACTTTCTAAGCCAGGGATGGTATGTGTAAAGAGCTCCATGGAGTGACCCGTTGTGTCGCCTGCTGCATCCTTCTCTCTTGTTGTAGTTTTTGCTGAGGAGGACAAGGAAGCGACTTGTCCCTGACCGTGAACATCCACAAGCGACGCGCTGCTTTTACATTTACCAGTTTCAGAAGAGGAGGCAAAAGAGCTAGAGGCTGAGTCTGCAATGTAAGCTAAAACTTGCTGTTGCTGCTCCGGCTTTAAAAGCGTTTTTCCTACTCCCAGAAAAGAGAGCGTTCGAGGCCTTGTGTAGCCAGACGACGAAACTGGCTCCACAGCTCCAGACTTAGATGGAATATTTTTATCCCCACGACCACCTGATGCTCCACTACCACTACCATCATTACCAGCTGACAATGAACGCCCACGGCCACGACCTCTTGCACCAGACTTCCTCATTGTTTTTAAAAATTAACCAAAGTAACTTTATTTTTTGCTGTCAAACAACTTACACGGTGAGCTATAACTTCAGTATGATTTCTATATCCCTTAACAGGTTGGTGTGACCACAAGGAAAATCAGGCACAATGTTACACACTCTGTTTTCTGTGGCACAAAATCACAGAGATGACACACACGCAGGACTGTCACTCAAGCACTAATGTCAATATTATTCTCCCACCTAATTTTTTTTTTTTTTTTTTTCTCAGGGAGACTTTAGAAACCAAATAAGATAAAATGTTTTTTTCAGGGACAATTTAGAAACCAAATACTAATAAAAAAATAAATAAATAAAATAGCCTTTCTATGGCCCACAATTAGAGAGAGAGAGGTGGCACACCCAGGAGTCAAGACTGGCACACAAGCTGAAAGGGCAATATTACTCTCCCACTGTTTTTTTATGTATTTTTTTTTTTCAGGCAGACTTTAGAAACCAAATAATATTAAACAAAGCAAAAAAATAAATAGGCTTTCTATGGCCCACAATTAGAGAGAGAGAGGTGGCACACCCAGGAGTCAAGACTGGCACACAAGCTGAAAGGGCAATATTACTCTCCCACTGTTTTTTTATGTATTTTTTTTTTTTCAGGGAGACTTTAGAAACCAAATAATATTAAAAAAAGCAAAAAAATAAATAGGCTTTCTATGGCCCACAATTAGAGAGAGAGAGGTGGCACACCCAGGAGTCAAGACTGGCACACAAGCTGAAAGGGCAATATTACTCTCCCACTGTTTTTTTATGTATTTTTTTTTTCAGGGAGACTTTAGAAACCAAATAATATTAAACAAAGCAAAAAAATAAATAGGCTTTCTATGGCCCACAATTAGAGAGAGAGAGGTGGCACACCCAGGAGTCAAGACTGGCACACAAGCTGAAAGGGCAATATTACTCTCCCACTGTTTTTTTATGTATTTTTTTTTTTTTCAGGGAGACTTTAGAAACCAAATAATATTAAACAAAGCAAAAAAATAAATAGGCTTTCTATGGCCCACAATTAGAGAGAGAGGTGGCACACCCAGGAGTCAAGACTGGCACACAAGCTGAAAGGGCAATATTACTCTCCCACTGTTTTTTTATGTATTTTTTTTTTTCAGGGAGACTTTAGAAACCAAATAATATTAAAAAAAGCAAAAAAATAAATAGGCTTTCTATGGCCCACAATTAGAGAGAGAGAGGTGGCACACCCAGGAGTCAAGACTGGCACACAAGCTGAAAGGGCAATATTACTCTCCCACTGTTTTTTTATGTATTTTTTTTTTCAGGGAGACTTTAGAAACCAAATAATATTAAAAAAAGCAAAAAAATAAATAGGCTTTCTATGGCCCACAATTAGAGAGAGAGAGGTGGCACACCCAGGAGTCAAGACTGGCACACAAGCTGAAAGGGCAATATTACTCTCCCACTGTTTTTTTTATGTATTTTTTTTTTTTTCAGGGAGACTTTAGAAACCAAATAATATTAAAAAAAGCAAAAAAATAAATAGGCTTTCTATGGCCCACAATTAGAGAGAGAGAGGTGGCACACCCAGGAGTCAAGACTGGCACACAAGCTGAAAGGGCAATATTACTCTCCCACTGTTTTTTTATGTATTTTTTTTTTTTCAGGGAGACTTTAGAAACCAAATAATATTAAAAAAAGCAAAAAAATAAATAGGCTTTCTATGGCCCACAATTAGAGAGAGAGAGGTGGCACACCCAGGAGTCAAGACTGGCACACAAGCTGAAAGGGCAATATTACTCTCCCACTGTTTTTTTATGTATTTTTTTTTTTCAGGGAGACTTTAGAAACCAAATAATATTAAAAAAAGCAAAAAAATAAATAGGCTTTCTATGGCCCACAATTAGAGAGAGAGAGGTGGCACACCCAGGAGTCAAGACTGGCACACAAGCTGAAAGGGCAATATTACTCTCCCACTGTTTTTTTATGTATTTTTTTTTTTTCAGGGAGACTTTAGAAACCAAATAATATTAAACAAAGCAAAAAAATAAATAGGCTTTCTATGGCCCACAATTAGAGAGAGAGAGGTGGCACACCCAGGAGTCAAGACTGGCACACAAGCTGAAAGGGCAATATTACTCTCCCACTGTTTTTTTATGTTTTTTTTTTTTTTTACGGAGACTTTAGAAACCCAATAATATTAAAAAAAACAAAAAAATAAATAGGCTTTGTATGGCCCACTGAATGAGAGATGGCACACACAGGAGTGGCACACAAGCCCTGACTGAGGCCAATATTTTTCTCCCACTGATTGATGTAGTGTTTTTGTGTTGAGGTAGATTTTAGAACACAAATCAAGGAAAAAAATAAATAGGCTTTCTATGGCCCACTCAGTGAGAGATGGCACACACAGGGATGGCACTGTAGCAGAAATGCCAATCTTAATCTTCCACAAAAAAAAAAAAAAAAAAACAGGGACTGTCCTACAATTACTATCTCCCTGCAGTAATGTAAGCCAGGTATGGCAGGCAGCAATAGGAGTGGACTGATGCACAAATTAAATAAAAAGTGTGGACAAACAAAAAAGATAGCTGTGCAGAAAGGAAGGAACAAGAGGATATGTGCTTTGAAAAAGCAGTTGGTTTGCACAGTGGCGTACACACAGCAATACAGCTATCACGGAGCCTTCTAGGGCAGCCCAATGAGCTACAGCGCTGAGGGAAAAAAAAAAAAGTAGCTTCCAGTGTCCCTGCACACCGAAGGTGGTGTTGGACAGTGGAAATCGCTACAGCACAAGCGGTTTGGTGGTTAGTGGACCCTGCCTAACGCTATCCCTGCTTCTGACGAAGCGGCAGCAACCTCTCCCTAAGCTCAGATCAGCAGCAGTAAGATGGCGGTCGGCGGGAACGCCCCTTTATAGCCCCTGTGACGCCGCAGACAGCAAGCCAATCACTGCAATGCCCTTCTCTAAGATGGTGGGGACCAGGACCTATGTCATCACGCTGCCCACACTCTGCGTTCACCTTCATTGGCTGAGAAATGGCGCTTTTCGCGTCATTGAAACGCGACTTTGGCGCGAAAGTCGCGTACCGCATGGCCGACAAGCACAGGGGTCGGATCGGGTTTCATGAGACGCCGACTTAGCCAAAAGTCGGCGACTTTTGAAAATGAACGACCCGTTTCGCTCAACCCTAGTCTCCTCCATCCTCAATTTCCTTTCCCCCTGCAACAGGAGGCTCGGCCCTAGCAGTTCCAGACCCGACGCTTCAGCAGTACTTGCAGCCTGATTCTCTCCTCTACAGATGCAAAAGTTTGGGCACCCTGCATGGTTAGTACCGAGTAGCACCCCCTTTTGCAAGTATCACAGCTTGTAAATGCATTGTAGCCAGACAAGAGTCTTTTTCAACCTTTTGCTTGCACCTTTTGGGGAAGTCTGCTGTATATTTTAAGATGTTTTTAGGATCATTATCCATTTGTAGAAGCCATCCTCTTTTAAAAGTCAGCTTTTTACAGATGGTGTTATGTTTGCTTCAAGAATTTGTCACCAAAGTGCTACTTGAATATCGGCGCGTTTCTGACGAAGCGCTACCACATAGGAGTAACATTACTCGGTGAGATAAGCAGTTGAAGGAAACCTTCAGTTTGGTGGAGAATCCCCGTTCTGGTAGACCATCAATCAGTGATGAGTCGATAGAGGCTATACGGGATAGCTACCTAAGGAGCCTTAAAAAAATTTGTGCGTGCGTGTGCTCAACAATTACACCAAAGAAAGACTGCAGTTCATAAGATGTTAAAGAAACATCTCTGTTTTACGGGGTACAAATTGCGGCTGTTGCACGCTATCAAACCGGCGGATAGACCCAAATGATGCATGTTTGCTACAGATATGCTTCATGAGATCGATAATGATGCAATATTTTTGCAGAAGATTGTTTAGCGACTTTCGATAAAACAGAGAATCACAGATGTTACTCACTGTTACACCAGACGTCCTTACCCGCATGTGGCAAGAACTTCACTATCATTTGGATGTGTGTAGGGCAACAAATGGAGCCCACATCGAACTGCACTGAATAGGAATGAAACTGGGAGAAATTTTCCTTTATTTGGAGCAGATTTCACATTTCTATTGTTTGTTGTTGCTTTCTAGTGACTGGTCAAAAATGCACCATGACTTTACGGACACATTGTATATATATTGTGGTGTGACTGGTGGTAGCGTGGTTAATGGGAGGTATGTGTCACAGGGATGGATGCTCCCTGCGATGCAACCCGGAGTATTTTGTCTTTAGTGCACATAAGCACTAAAGATGTTGTTTAATGCACCTGGGTCCGGGTTGCGGGTATCTATGAGAGATGGGAGGGTCTGGCTACCCACATACCTCACCTCTGGGAGAGGATGCTCACTGTACCCCTTTTTCCTGCGGGAAGTGCTTGTGTTTGAGGACCTGCAGTGATGTCATGATCATGTGACCAGTGCATGAATTTACCTCACCTGTGGGTGTGGTTACAGGCTACTTAATGGAGGTGTGTTTGGGAGTCTGCAAGTGTGGACAAACTTTCAGGTGATCCAGCTGGACAGTACAGAGAGACCGTGTTTAGGCTGTAGAGCCTGCGTGCTGGACATAGCACAGCCTGTGTGTCCACAGACCTGAGAGAGCGGAGCTCTACTATGGACATTGAGGATTTGTCTGTCTGATGTAAGACTGTTTGCCTTTTGTCCATGTTTCTATGGTTTATGGAAAAAATAAACCACATAGACTGTTTTAAGTGGAAAAACCGTGCCCGAGTGCTTGAATCCCGTGCCAAGCGAGTGTCTCCCAAGACACGTAGTAGGCGAAACATAATATGTAATAGGTACGGAAAGTATTCATTCCCCTTTACATTTTTCACTCTTTCTTTCATTGCAGCCATTTTGGTAAATTCAAAAAAGTTAATTTTTTTCTCATGGTAACACAAGCCCCCATATAACCCCAATAAAGAGACTTGACACAGAGAATTGTTGGAAGAAAATGGCCGTGGCGTTTATTTAGAGTTACTTGAAAATTATTATTTTAATTCAATAACCAATAATAAAAGACCATTTAAATAATTTGAATAATACTACTCCAACTCATGACCAAAATCCACCCGCATTCAACGGGCGATTTTCCCACAACAAACGCCACGACATAAGCATATAAAGAAATATAAATTAAGGGAGGGAGGGCGGGGTCTTCTGTCTTCATCAGGTGACTGACGGACAGCTGATGGAAACAGCTGATTATATAGGATAAAATCTTCCCGCACTTTCACTAAAGACCAATCAGAAACCACAGAAAGTGCGGGAATAAGACCAGACAAAAACCAGAAATAACCAGAAATAACCTGCTCACGCTTCAGCGCAGCTTACTGTATAATTTAACCCTTTCAAGAAGAAACAACCATAATAACCGAACCAATAGTAAATTCTAATATTAAAACATAACACTGTGGGGAGAGGGCTGTGTTATCATGCGACCCCCTTCGTATTCTCAAAGGGGGGGCGTCCATTAATGTACACTCTTCACACCATCTTGACTGAAAGAAACAGAAATGTAGTAATTTTTGCAAATTCATTAAAAAAGAAAAACTGAAATATCACATGGTCATAAGTATTCATACACTTTGCTCAGTATTGAGTAGAAGCCCCTTTTGAGCTAGTACAGCCATGAGTCTTCGTGAGAATGATGCAACAAGTTTTTCACACCTAGATTTGGGGACCCTCTGCCTTTCTTCCTTGCAGATCCTCTCCAGTTCCGTCAGGTTGAATGTTGAACGTTGGTGGACAGCCATTTTCAGATCTCTTCAGAGATGCTGAATTGGGTTTACGTAAGTGCTCTGGCTGGGCCAGTCAAGAATGGTCACAGAGTTATTCTGAAGCCACTCCTTTGTTAATTTAGCTGTGTGCTTAGGGGCATTGTCTTGTTGGTAGGTGAACCTTCGGCCAAGTCTGAGGCCCAGAGCACTCTGGAAGAGGTTTTCATCCAGGATATTTCCGTACTTGGCTGCATTCATGTTTACTTCAATGACAACCATTCATCCTGTTCCTGCAGCTGAATAAAACCCCCATAGAATGATGCTGCCACCACCATGTTTCACTGTTGGGATTGTATTTGGCAGGTGATGAGCAGTGCCTGGTTTTCTCCAACATACCGCTTATAATTATCACCAAAAAGGTCTATCTTTGTCCCATGAGACCAGATAATCTTATTTCTCATAGTCTGGAAGTCCTTCATGTGCTTTTTTTAGCAAACTCTATGTGGGCTTTAATATGTCTTGCTCTGAGGAGAGGCTTCCATCGGGCCACTCTGCCATAAAGTCCTGACTGGTGGAGGATTGCAGTGATAGTTGACATTGTGGAAATTTCTCCCATCTCCCTACTGCATTTCTGGAGCTCAGCCACAGTGATCTTGAGGTTCTTCTTTACCTCTCTCACCAAGGCTCTTCGCCCATGATTGCTCAGTTTGGCTGAC
Source organism: Ranitomeya variabilis (assembly GCF_051348905.1). NCBI lineage: Eukaryota > Metazoa > Chordata > Amphibia > Anura > Dendrobatidae > Ranitomeya > Ranitomeya variabilis. Next base: position 73,415,573 of record NC_135232.1, read on the forward strand.
CGACCAGGTCTAGGAAGACTTTGGTGGTCCCAAACGTCTTCCATTTAAGGATTAGGAACCTTGAGTACTGCAGAATTTTTTTTGTAACCTTGGCCAGATCTGTGCCTTGCTACAATTCTGTCTTTGAGCTTCTTGGCCAGTTCCTTTGACCTCATGATTCTCATTTGGTCTGACATGCACTTTGAGCTATGAGGTCTTATATAGACAGGTGTGTGCCTTTCCAAATCAAGTCCTATCATTTTAATTAAATACAGCTGGACTCCAATGAAAGAGTAGAACCATCTCAAAGAGGATCACAAGGAAATGGACAGCATATGACTTAAATAGGAGTGTCTGAGCAAAGGGTCTGAATATTTATGACCATGTAATGTTTCAGGTTTTTTTAAATTAAATTTGAAAAAATTACTACATATTAGCTTTTTTTTCAGTCAAGATGAGGTGCAGAGTGTTAATGTGAAAAAAATGAACTTTTTTAAATTTACCATTTGGCTGCAACGAAGTAAAGAGTGAAAAATTTTAAAGGGGTGTCGATACTTTCCGTACCCAATATATATATATAGATATATATATATATATATATATATATATATATATATATATAATATATAATTGCCTAGAATACTACTTCCTGCAATTTGTGCCAACTTCCGTGGCTTTGTCCGGAGCTAATGTCCGGAGCTAATGTCCGGAGCTAATGTCCGGAGATAAGTGACGTCACCAGTGTCCTACACCCAGGCAGAGCACAGGGGCCCCAGGCAGCATATGGGGCCCCAGGCAGAGCACAGTGGTCCCAGGCAGAGCACAGGGGCCCCAGGCAGCCTATGGGGCCCCAGGCAGAGCACAGTGGCCCCAGGCAGAGCACAGGGGGCCCAGGCAGCATATGGGGCCCCAGGCAGAGCACAGTGGCCCCAGGCAGAGCACAGGGGGCCCAGGCAGCATATGGGGCCCCAGGCAGAGCACAGGGGCCCCAGGCAGCATATGGGGCCCCAGACAGAGCACAGTGGCCCCAGGCAGAGCACAGGGGCCCCAGGCAGAACATGGGGCCCCAGGCAGAGCACAGGGGCCCCAGGCAGAGCACAGGGGCCCCAGGCAACATATGGGGCCCAAGGCAGAGCACAGGGGCCCCAGGCAGCATATGGGGCCCCAGGCAGAGCACAGTGGCCCCAGGCAGAACATGGGGCCCCAGGCAGAGCACAGGGGCCCCAGGCAGAGCACAGGGGCCCCAGGCAGCATATGGGGCCCCAGGCAGAGCACAGGGGCCCCAGGCAGCATATGGGGCCCCAGGCAGAGCACAGTGGCCCCAGGCAGCATATGGGGCCCCAGGCAGAGCACAGTGGCCCCAGGCAGAGCACAGGGGCCCCAGGCAGCATATGGGGCCCCAGGCAGAGCACAGTGGTCCCAGGCAGAGCACAGGGGCCCCAGGCAGCTTATGGGGCCCCAGGCAGAGCACAGTGGCCCCAGGCAAAACATGGGGCCCCAGGCAGAGCACAGTGGCCCCAGGCAGAGCACAGGGGCCCCAGGCAGAACATGGGGCCCCAGGCAGAGCACAGGGGCCCCAGGCAGAGCACAGGGGCTCCAGGCAGCATATGGGGCCCCAGGCAGAGCACAGGGGCCCCAGGCAGCATATGGGGCCCCAGGCAGAGCACAGGGGCCCCAGGCAGCATATGGGGCCCCAGGCAGAGCACATTGGCTCCAGGCAGAGCACACACCAAATCGGAGGCCGAGGGGCCCCGCCAACCAAATCGGAGGCTGAGGGGCCCCGCCAACCAAATCGGAGGCCGAGGAGCCCTGCCCACCAAATCGAAGGCCGAGCGGCCCCGCCCACCAAAGCGAAGGCCGAGGGGCCCGGCCCCGCCCACCAAAGCGGAGGCCGAAGGGCCACGACCACCACATCGGAGGCCGAGGGTCCCCGCCCACCACATCGGAGGCCGAGGGTCCCCGCCCACCAAATCGGAGGCCGAGGGTCCCCGCCCACCAAATTGGAGGCCGAGGGTCCCCGCCCACCAAATTGGAGGCCGAGGGTCCCCGCCCACCAAATCGGAGGCCGAGGGGCCCCGCCTACCAAATCGGAGGCCGGGGGGCCTGGCCCCGCCCACCAAAGCGGAGGCCAAGGGGCCCCGCCCACCACATCGGAGGCCGAGGGTCCCCGCCCACCAAATCGGAGGCCGAGGGGCGCCGCCTACCAAATCGGAGGCCGGGGGTCCCCGCCCTCCAAATCGGAGGCTGAGGGGCCCCGCCCACCACATCGGAGGCCGAGGGGCCCCGCCCACCAAATCGGAGGCCGAGGGTCCCCGCCCACCAAATCGGAGGCCGAGGGTCCCCGCCCACCAAATCGGAGGCTGAGGGGCCCCGCCCACCAAATCGGAGGCCGACGGGCCCCACCCACCAAAGCGGAGGCCGAGGGTCCCCGCCCACCAAATCGGAGGCCGAGGGTCCCCGCCCACCAAATCGGAGGCCGAGGGGCCCCGCCCACCACATCGGAGGCCGAGAGTCCCCGCCCACCAAATCGGAGGCCGAGGGGCCCCGCCAACCAAATCGGAGGCCGAGGGGCCCCGCCCACCAAATCGGAAGCCGAGGGTCCCTGCCCTCCAAATTGGAGGCCGAGGGGCCCCGCCCACCAAATCGGAGGCCGAGGGGCCCCGCCCACCAAATCGGAGGCCGAGGGGCCCCGCCCACCAAATCGGAGGCCGAGGGGCCCACCAACCAAATCGGAGGCCGAGGAGCCCCACCCACCAAATCGAAGGCCGAGCGGCCCCGCCCACCAAAGCGGAGGCAGAGGGACCCCGCCCACCAAATCGGAGGCCGTGGGGCCCCGCCCACCAAAGCGGAGGCCGAGGGTCCCCGCCCACCAAATCGGAGGTCGAGGGTCCCCGCCCACCAAATCGGAGGCCGAGGGTCCCCGCCCACCAAATCGGAGGCCGAGGGGCTTCGCCAACCAAATCGGAGGCCGAGGAGCCCCGCCCACCAAATCGAAGGCCGAGCGGCCCCGCCCACCAAATCGGAGGCCGAGGGTCCCCGCCCACCAAAGCGGAGGCCGAGGGGCCTGGCCCCGCCCACCAAAGCGGAGGCCAAGGGGCCCCGCCCACCACATCGGAGGCGGAGGGGCCCCGCCCACCAAATCGGAGGCCGAGGGTCCCCGCCCACCAAATCGGAGGCCGAGGGGCCCCACCAACCAAATCGGAGGCCGAGGAGCCCCGCCCACCAAATCGAAGGCCGAGCGGCCCCGCCCACCAAATCGGAGGCCGAGGGTCCCCGCCCACTAAATCGGAGGCCGAGGGGTCCCACCAACCAAATCGGAGGCCGAGGAGCCCCGCCCACCAAATCGAAGGCCGAGCGGCCCCGCCCACCAAAGCGGAGGCAGAGGGACCCCGCCCACCAAATCGGAGGCCGTGGGGCCCCGCCAACCAAATCGGAGGCCGAGGGTCCCCGCCCACCAAATTATTCTTACATTTGAATAAATAAAGTATATATGGATTCTAGACTCCCGATTCTTTAGAATCGGGCTGCCATCTAGTATATATATATATATATATATATATATATATATATATATATATATATACTGTATATATATATATATATATATATTGTAGTTAGCAAGGCCGAAAAAAGACATTTGTCCATCCAGTTCAGCCTATATTCCGTCAGAATAAATCCCCAGATCTACATCCTTCTAAAGAACCTAATCACTGTAAGATACAATATTGTTACGCTCCAGGAAGACATCCAGGCCTCTCTTGAACCCCTCGACTGAGTTCGCCATCATGACCTCCTCAGGCAAGGAATTCCAGATTCTCACTGCCCTAACAGTAAAGAATCCTCTACTATGTTGGTGGAAAAACCTTCTCTCCTCCAGACGCAGAGAATGTCCCCTTATGACCGTCACCTTCCTTGGTATAAACAGATCCTTGGAGAGATATTTGCATTGTCCCTTTGTACACTTGTGCATGGTTATTAGATCACCCATCAGTGTTTTTTTTTCTAGAATAAATAATTTTGCTAATCTCTGGGCATTGTAGTTCCCCATCCCCTGTTTTGGCTTTAATCCTAAGCCATATAGCAAAGATTGTTTTATAGGTAACTATTGATTATTACTTTCAATAGAAGGCACTAGAGTTTGAGTCTCCTTCTTCTCTGAAGAGGCACTTTGTATATTTAATTTTCTAAAGGAGCATTGCATGGCCTATAAGACTCCTCACTCTGGCATGTCATTCTTCACAAGGAGATTCGTTTACCTTTTGGATCCCTGTCTGGGGTGTCTCATACAGCCAAACTAGACTTTTTGCTTTGCACTGATGGGGGCACTGATGTCTGCAAATAGAGTGTCTAGTTTGGCTTTTTTTATCCTTATCCATGTGGTAAAGATTGTATTTTCAGGAAACTATTGACTTTTAGGAGTGGTACTTTAAATAGAGGGTGCTAGAGTTCTAGTCTTCTTCTTCTGTGAAGAGGTAATTTGCATATTTAACTTCCCAAATGAGCATTCCATGATCTGTATGACTCCTTACACCTGCCAGTCACCTGTTACCCCTTAGATCTATATTCCATTGAGACTGACTACTATTACATTTGTCCCATTATCTCTTGGAAGTTCTTACACTGGAGGTTCAGTATTGTGCATCAAGCCCACCTCTGGTCCTGACATTATTCTTTCCCAACATCTGTTCTTTAGTTGTTGTAGTCGGTAAGCAGTGAGGTTTTTTTCCTAATAATAACCAGATTAAAATATAAATAGGAACTAGTGACTAAGCTGATTCCCCCAAACAAGGAGGACAAAATTGAAGTTATAGCTGTTTCTGCATTTAATATACTCAATGGCCAAACTCCATCTATGACATCACAGTGTAAAAAGTCAATGTTTAAAAATTGTTCCACCCTGCGTTCCACCAGGATAAACATGTTCTCAGATCTAGTTACACTAAACTGTCAACGAAAATCAATCTAGATGCTAAGAGTATACTGTCTAATAACAGTGCAGTAAGTATATTGTTGTTTAATATCAACTGATTTTTCTTAGCCCCTTCATGACCTTTAATGTACCCATTCATCATGGTCCTGTGGGGCACAGGAGCTAGCCTTAAGTTAAAGCCGAGAACCAGCTGTCACTGCCAGGAGTGTTAACCACCCAGACCCAGGCCATTTAACCCCCTAAATGCTGCAATTGATATTGACTGCAGCATTTAGAAGGCTGGGAGAGGGAAGAGCTCCCTCACTATTCCGATTGTTGCCCCTCCCCCCTCATGCCATCACGAGGGCCAATCGTTGCCATGGCAACCGAGGTCGTCATGACAAACTCCGAGTCAGCCAGCTACGGCAAACCTGATAGACCATGCCAAGAACATGGTCCAAAAGGCTTCTGTCATTGCAGCACTGAAAGGTACAATGCATTCCAAAAAAGTTGGAAGTCCCAAATTGGAACTAAGTAAAAAGGTAAAAAAAGTAAAAAAAAAAAATTGCAAAAATATTTAAATAAATTGCAAATTTAAGAAGAAAAAAAAGAGTAAACATATTTGGTATTGCCGTGTCCGGAACGACCTGACCTATAAAACTATCACACTAGTTAACCCCTTCAGTGAACACCGCCAAAAAAATAAATAAAAAACTATGCTTTTTCATCATACTGCCAAACAAAAGGTAAGATAAAAAAGCAAATAGAAATAAAGGTAGTATAGCTGAAAATGCCACCTTGCCTGCAAAAAAACAAGCCACGATAAAGTTCCATCAGTGGAGAAATAAAAAAGTTATAACTCTCAGAATATAGAGATGCAAAAACAATTCTTTTTTCTATAAAATAGTTTTTATTGTGAAAAAGCAGCAAAACATAAAAAATTTTATATAAATGTGGCATCGCTGTAATCGTATTGACCCCAAGAATAAAGTTGTCTTATCACTTTTACCAAACAGTAAATGGCATAAATAAAATCCTGAATGTCTGGATTTTGTTAGATCTGCCTCGCAAAAATTGGAATAGAAAGAGATAAAAAAATGCTGTGTGCTCAAAAATGGTACTAATAAAAATGTCAACTTGTCCTGCAAAAAATGAGCTCTCACATGACTCTGTCAGCAGAAATAATAGAAAAATGATTGCTTTCAAAATATGGCGAAGCAAAAACTATTTTTTTTTTGCAATAAAAAGTGTTTTCTAGTGTGTGTCACAGCCAAACATACAAAACAAATATACATCTGGTATCACTGGAATCGCACAGAATGAAAGAATAAAGCGATCTAATCACTTATACTGCATCAGGAACTGCATAAAAAATACATAAAACAAATTATTGACCTGCTGTTGATTTGTTCATTCTGTCTCCCAAAGATTGCAATAAGGCTCACCACACATTTATGCTGCACTCGGCGCTGTGCGCTTACACTGGGGTTTCCATGTAAGTCTCTGAAATACGGAATACAAATTTAGAAGGAACCCCTGGAGGAAGATTCCTTATAATGAGGCAGATGGACGCACTGTCGATATTGTCTGGTCTATGATTAGACAACGTCCGTATTTTTAGGCATGTATAAAAGCGCAGTCTGCTTACAGCTTTGTGCACCTCTGAAAAGAAGGACACCGCTTCACAGAGGCCAGACGAAGTCCAGAGTAACTCTGCTGCCTCATTATAGTAAATGTATCCCTCGGAGGTTTCATCTGAATAATTTCATTTGGAGATTTAGATGGAAACCTCTATGTAAGTGGAGCGCCCCAGAGTCCTGGTCGTTGCAGTAATGCCGTTCTTCCACCAGGGGGAGTGATGTTACATCTGAAAGCAATAAAGGAGATCTCTTTACCAGGTATCACAAAACAACACAACACACTTCACACTCCAGCCCACCAGGGGGAGCTACGCTCCTATCTACTAGGGCACTCCTCACAATTAGGTAAAACTGGTGGTCTGGATAGGAAGTGAGGCAGAAGCTGACTGGGCTTCACCCAGGCAGCACCCTTTCAGGCAGCCAGAGGGGAAGGAGGAACATCAAAGAGCTGCAGACAGGGGGGTCCTGACAGGGGTGGGATCCTGTCAGAGGCCTAGACAGAAGGCCACGGAGCTGCACCTGCCCCACGTGCGGCAGCATCCTAAGGACACGAAAGAGAATTGTATTGCGGAGGGTGAGAAACGAAGTCATAGCACAAGGAGAGGAATCCAGAAGGAGTTCTGCCCGGCAAAAGGCTGCCTCCTTTCTGAGGCGCAGAATCCAGTAGCCAGAACACCAAGGGAGTAATTGTCTCCAAGCCTTGCTCCAGAGACTGGCAGGACAGGTAATTCCACGTTACCTGCCCGACCCATACCCAGGAGGCACGGTGGCAACTTGTGGGGGCCGGGGCATGATAAAGTCCCTGTAAAAAGCCTCAGGCCACCAGTCATATGGGTTTGTCCTATCCATTCCATCAGGGGGGACAGAGAGAAAGATAAATAACATCTAGAACACCAACATCAGTTGTGAGGACCTTACCGAGAAGCTCAGCAGGGAGGGGTACTACAACACACAGGCGCTAGAGGAAGGCTACTGATTTCCACCTGGATAAGGGGACTCTGGATTTGCCTTCAGACCGGCCGGACTCTGCCTACCCTGTGGTCGGTACCCTGGACTGTGGATGCTGAAGCCTTCAGTAAAGGTAAAGGGACTGCAACTTTGTGTCCTCGTTCTTCACTGCGCCTCACACCATTCACCATCTACACTCTGGGAAGCCCTGGGGATACACTTCACCTGTGGGAAGGGATACCATCTAGCTGCCATCACATCACCCCAGCGGACCCCTAAGCAGCGTCGGTCACCCTGACCGAATACCACAGGTGGCGTCACGAACATTATCCCTTTAAAGACCTTTCCCCCATTTACAACGGACATCCCTAGGGCCACGGACTGGGTCAGCCACCGTGACATCCCCACCGAGAACTGAAGGACCAGGTACCGAGTACCCCATTGCCCTACACGGGGGCGCTCCATAAGTGTTCAGAGTAGAGTGCAGGATAAACTTGATGCAAACTGTTATGTAAAATGTTCCTAACAAAATATTCTACTTAATCAACAAAAAAAGCAAGTCCCCACTCAGATCAGTCATCTGTCAAAGGAAATATAGGGGACTGTTATGATCTGGTGGCCTAAGAGCAGCATGAGACGTACTCTGGAGAAGGTGGTACCTGTACTGACCGCAGACCCTGAACCTAAGACCGCAACTAGAAGTAGCCGTGGAATGTACCTAGCGCTCCCTAGACATCTCGACACAGCCGGAGGACTAATTACCCCTAGAGATAGAAAAGAGAAAACTATCTTGCCTCAGAGAAAATCCCCAAAGGATAGGCAGCCCCCCACAAATATTGACTGTGAAAGGAGAGGGAAAAAACATACACAGACTGAAATGAGAATTTAGCAAAGGAGGCCACTTCTAGCTAAATAGAAAGGATAGGACAGAGTACTATGCGGTCAGTATTAAAACACTAGAAAATATCCACCACAGAAAATACAAAATCTCCACAGCTACTAAAGATATGGAGGGTATATCTGCATCTCCAGAGATACCAGCTTGGCAAAACAAATCCTTATACAGGCCAAGCTGGACAAGACAAAACATAGAAAAAAAACTGAACAATAAGGCCACAGCATGTGGACAGCAAAATCAAGGCCAGGACTTATCTTTGTTGAAATGAACTGCAAAGCAGAAGAGACCAGGCAGGGATGTGAATCCTCCAGGAACAATGGACAACTGGCACTGACTAAAGGGTGAAGCAAGACTAAATAGCCCAGTCACAATTGCAAAAAGTGAACACACCTGATAAATGCTGCGATTCAGAGAAAGCAGCGCTACCACTTTCAACCACCGGAGGGAGCCCAAGAGCAGAATTCACAACAGGGGACTTCCACATTACTGGTAGCACAAAGTTTCTGGCTCTGTCATTCTCCTTGGTTTAAATCTTTGAGCCTTTGTTTTGTGGTCGGCTTTTCTGTCCGCCAAGCCACAGCAGACACACCTTTTCTCCAGGTGTTTAGGTTCTGTGAAGGAAAATAAGAAGAGAGTGTTCCTTGTGCGGATCAATGAGTTAAAACAATATTGTAGTGGTGAGTGAATTCACTCACCTGAACTTTTTGTGCAGCTTCAGGTACAAAACTGATGATTGCAGGGAAATGCTCTCTGATTGCTGGAAATAGCCACTCTGGATCTCAGAGGATGAGGATCCTGACAAAATAATATAAAATAAAAATAAAACTGAGGTTTTCTTTGGATTAATAGCGCCAAAAACAGAGAGAAATTTATAAAAAAAACTTCTTTATTTGAGCTAGGCATTCCAGCTCCTTCCTCGGGCTCACGCAATACAAATAGTGAAGGCTAGGTGATATACCTTCCCCGATGACATGAGAAATGAGGCTTAATTGATTACTATACAACAACATGTACTATAATCTTAAGAACAGAAAGATAAAAAGGATTACCGGTACCAATGCCAATGTTAAACACATGCTTAATACACCCCAATCCCACAACAAATATAAATATTTTTTTAAAATTATTATTATTATATATATATATATATATATATATATATATATATATATATGTATATATATAGGGAATCCTTAAATAAACAACTTTTACTGAATAGTATTTTCTATACATTCATTGAGGCCCTGAGGTGTTAAGGTGGACAATTGAAATATTAAATCATATGGGATATTTAAATTGTCCACGTTGACACCTGTTCGTCAATGATTGATGGAGGCGTAGAACGCAATGTGAAAGCACCCATTTCACCTATCGGGTGCGGCATTATATTTTTTTCCCCCTGCTAGTATTTCCTGCTGACGATAGTTTCTTTGGGATGTTCAACCATTCTACTGTAACTTAAAGCAAGTCACTAAAATTCCAGCTAGGGTTTATCTCCTTGCTGTTTCTGATCTTTACTCTGCACCTACCTTCTGTTTCTTTTTAGTAAGTAGGCAGCATATATTAGAACAGTGCATACTATACACTCAATTTTGTATTTTGTGGTTTTCTTTACTCACTCTGGAATCTTTCCTTTTTCAGCACACTTTCCCTTTTATACTTAATTTATACTCTGAACTGCCCTATGGTTCTTTAGAAGGAACGTGAATCACTAAACGGCTTTTCAGGCTGTTTAGGTCTGAGCTGCCTTCTTCTAGTCTGTGGTTAAGGCTATCTCTGCTCACGCAGGAACCATTAGGGTCAGCATCTCTAGTCTGTATGGGAACCAGAAAAGTCAGTTGCAGTTTTTAGTTTGTTACATCTTTTTCCCCGTGAGTTGCTACTCTAGCATAACAGGCTCTTTGCCCTCCAAAAGAAATCCAACAAATTTTACTCTCCCAATTCCAAATTGTCCTTTCCCTTCTGAGCCCCATAATGTGTTTAAACCATATTTAGCGTCCACATGTTTGGCATTTCTGTAGGGTTGAGAGCCCGCATAATTTACAGGGTTCATGTCTCCAATAGCACATGCTGGCCACAATATATGTGCACTACAATGTACTGGGCACCACAATGTACTAGATATTGCAATGTACGGGTACTGCAATGGCAGATTTGCAGTTTTCACTCATCTACTGTTGCTTGTTTCTGGAAAACACACATGGAATCAAAATCGTCACTACACCAGTAGATAAATTCTCACAGGGGTTTCATTTCCTAAATGAGGCCACTTAAGGTGGGATTCTACTCTTCTGGCACTTAGGGGCTCTGTATATGAAGCCCCCAAATTATTCTTTGATAATTTGTTTTCCAAGAGTTAAATAGTGCCCCTTTCCAACTGAGTCTCGTCGTTTGGCTAAGCAGTACTGTCCAGTCACATATGGTGTTTTGCCATATTCAGCATAAATTGTGTGACAAATTTTGTCGCCAGCTTTACTAATTTCCCCAAGTGAACCTGTAAAATCTGGGGCTAAAACTACATTTTTGTGGTAAAAAATGTAATCATTTTTTCTTCATTGCTCAATGGTCGCCCGGGGGCTCTTCCAGTGGGTCATGGCTCCCATAAATCATAACAGCCAAATCTGCAATACAATATGACGCTTCTTCCCTTCTAAACTTTCCACTGTGCCTGAAACGTAGTTCCCGATTACATGTAGGGTATTGGCGCACTCAGGAGAAGTTGCACAATAAACTATGTGGTCCTCTTTTTCTGTTAGCCAAATTAAAAACTTGAGGCTAAAACAACATTTTAGTGATAAAATTGTAATTAATATTTCTTTACAAACCAATGGTATAAAATTCTGTGAGGTACATGTGGTTCAATATGCTTACTGCAACCCTAGATAAATTCATTGAGAGATGTAGCTTGTAAAATTTGGTCACTTTTGTGGGGTTCTGCTGTTTTGGCACCTCAGAGCCTCTGCCAATGTGACAATGCACCCTCAACCCATTTCTGCAACTTCTGACCTCCAATATGGCACTTCTTCCATTCTGAGCTTTCTATTGTGCCTCAAAATTAGCGTTCAACCACCTCTGAGGTATTGGTGTACTCAGGAGAAATTGTATAACAAATTGTATGGTTCATTTTCTCCTAATACCCGGTTTGAAAATTAAAAACTTGGGGCTAAAGCAACATTTTTGTTGGGAAAAATTGGTAATTTCCCATTGACTCAGATCATTGTTATACAATTCTGCGAATCACCTGAGGGTTACAAATGCTCACTACACCCTTAGATGAATTCCTCAAGAGGAGTAGTTTCCAAAATTGGGTCAGTTGTGGTTGCTTTTGCTGTTTTGGAATGTCAGGGGCTTCTCAAATGTGACAGGGCATCCGCGATCTATTCCAGCCAAAACTGCACCCCAGAATTCAATTGGCACTCCTTCTTCATTACATTTTCACGGTTCAACTTTATAAAATTCTGTGAATCACCTGTGGGTTCAAGGTGCTCACTACACCTCTAGATAAATTCATTGATGGGTGTAGTTTTGAAACTGGGGTCTCATGTGGGGTTTTTTCACTGTTTAGACACATCATTGGCTCTGCAAGCGTAACATGGTGTCTGCTTTCAATTTCAGCAAATTTTGCACTCTAAAAGTCAAATGTAGTTTTCCACATATGAGGTTTCCATTTATGTTGTATCTGCATACTCAGGAGAAATTAAATAACAAATTGTACAGTCCATTTTCTCCTGTTACCCTTGTGAAGAAGAAAAAAATTGGTACTAAAGCAACATTTGTGTTTGAAAAATGTATTTTTTCATTTTCACGGCTCAACATTATAATTTTCTGTGAAGCACCTGTAGGTTGAAGATGCTCCCCACACCTCTAAATAAGTTCCTTGACCGCGTAGTTTCCCAAACTGGGTCACCTGTGGAAGATTTCTACTGTTTAGGCACATCAAGGGCTCTGCAAAAGCGATATGGCATGCACTTCTATACCAACCAATTTTGTGCTCCAAAAGTTGAAGGGTGCTCCTTCCCTTATGAGCCCTCCTGCGTACCCAAACAGTAGTTTCCTACCACATATGGGGTATCAGCGTACTCAGGACAAACTGCATAACAAATTAAATGTTCCATTTTTTCATGTTACCCTTTTGAAAATGCAAAACTCGGGGCTAAATCAATATTTTGGTGAAAAATTTATATTTTAATTTTTTCCTTCCACATTGCTTTAATATTGATGAAGCACCTAAAGGGTTTATAAACATATTTAATGTTGTTTTGAGAAATTTGAGGTGTTTAGTTTTTATTGTGTCACTTTTAGGTATTTTCTGTCACATAGGGCCATCAAAGTCAATTTGAAAGGTATGCGGTACCTAAAAATGTATTTATTGTACATTTTGTTGGAAAAATTAGAAACTACTGCTAAAATGTTAACCCTTCGAACTCCCTACCAAATAAAAACTATGTTTTAAGTATGATGCTGATGTGAAGTAGACATGTAAATGTTATATATTATGTATTTTGTGTGGTATAACTATCTGGTTTAAGAGCTTAAAAATCTGAAGTTTGAAAATTGTTAAATTTTCATTTTTTTTGTCAAAATTTCAATATTTTCATAATTAAATGCAAATCATATTGACCTAAATGTACCACTAATATGAGGTACAACATGTTATGAAAAGCAGTCTCAGAATCACTGGGATGTGTTGAAGTGTTCTATTGTTGTTACCTCATAAAGTGACACTGTAAATCCTCACATTGTGCACAGTGTGCGCTTGTCAGGATTCTCCGGTGTGCTAGCGAGACAGGACGGTCATGTGATCGCAAACATGTGATATGCATACTTCAGGAAACATTCCAACTAGACAAGCTCAGCCTTGCTCAATTCCCTTGTTTTGAGAAAGGCTGCGCATGTCTAGTTGGAATGTGGCTGGGAGTATGCATATCTGTTATCCTCCATTATACTTTGTGTAGTCAATATGAGGCGTCGCTTTGACCTCATAGGCTGGAAAAGAAGAACAGCAGGCCAAAAGAACAGAAGACCAGCACAGAGACTCTAGAGCTGCGGGTGCAGTGGTGAAGATGTAAGGAGGTACAAAAAGGTAAGTATTCATTTGGTTGTCAAATTTTAGTGAATCTGCCCAAATTAAATTTTGTGAGATTCACTGATCTCTAATGTTGAATGATAATTGAGTCCTACATGATGGTATTATATAGGCTAAGTGTTTTTAACAATCAGTTTTATACTAGAGCTATTGTCAGGATTCAAACTCAGCAGCTCTTCCCTCTGAGCTATTCAGCTTGCTGGACCATTCCTAGTTAAGCCAGATACTAGTGGAGCGCCCCATCAGGGCAAGGGGGTACTCGGTACTGGGTCCGGTCGGCGCCAGGAGCACACATCAAGCATGCAGCTTTAAGCGCATTTACCTTACGGCTTTAAAACCCATATTACCGCCCTGCACACAGACACAGTCTAATCCCATTGGGGCTCTATCCAAAGAAAGCCCACAAGTACGTAACTGATGAAGGTCTCGAGTTTAGGGACTGAAACATTTGTTGGTACTACAAAATAAAACCTCTCACAAAGCATTAAGTTGAGTGCCAGGTTCTTCTATCTATTATCTCATGGTGTGGGAACCTACCTGAGCACCACTATTAGTAGTGTGCACATATTTATCACCTGTGGTATTTGGTCAGGGTGACTGACGCTGCTTTAAGGGGTCCGCTGGGGTGATGTTATGGCAGCTAGATGGTATACCTTTCCACAGGTGAAGTATATCCCCAGGGCTTCCCAGTGTGTAGATGGTAGAATGGTGAGAGGTGCAGTGAAGAACGAGGACACAGGTTTGCAGTCTCTTTACCTCGTTTACTGAAGTCTTCAGCAGCCACAGTCCAGGGCACCAGATCACCGGGCAGGTAGAGTCTGGCCGGTTTGGAGGCAAGTCCAGAGTCCCCTTTGTCCAGGTGGAAATCAATAGCCTTCCCTTGTGCTGTAGTGGTGTAGTCCCTTACTGCATAAGCTTCAAATAAGGTCCTCACAGATGTTGTGTCTCTCTCACTGTCCCTCGTAGTCGGATAGGACAAAACCCATATGGCTGGTGGCTTGAGGTGGTTTATAGGGACTCTAGCATGCCCCAGCCTCTGAGGGGTGCCACCGTGCCTACTGGGTGTGGGTGTTGTGGTGCAGTGACCCCTGTGGCAGCTAGGGGGTGCCTTGTGTGCTCCTTGGGATATGTATACTTCAGCATAGACAGAAAATTATTCTTAAAACTTAACCTTTAATATGCATACCTAAAAGGAATAAATTTGTTTTAAAATCAATCAATTGAGAACAGTGCTCATGATTACCAGTGGATTTGAAAAAAAATGGCACAATCTCACCCATTTGTCGCCTCTCGATTTTCTGAAGGTTCCTGTGGCCTCAGGATCCGTGAGACTTTTAGTCATGGGGAGAAGAAAATACAATAGAGGGGGGAGAGGGGACAGGGCCTACTTTCCCTGTCATGCCCTGTGTAGAAAGCTCCCGCCCTTACAAGGGCAGTACCCAAATATGAGCCTGTTAAAGTGATACCCTTGGCAAATGTAGCCACCCTGGAAATGTGTTTCCCTAACTCTTCCCAACGCGTTTCCTCCCCTGTTCAGGGGGTTCATCAGGGGAAGTTGCCCAGGTTAAAGGGGGTATTCTGCAGTGGCAGACATAACCTCCAGTAGTAACAAATTCCTCAGTGTGAGGAGCAAAATGGTCTCCTTGGGATATGCATTGAGGCATATCTGTTGTGATAATGGTAGTAAAACAGTGACTGGCAGTTGTGAATGGCCGATATGTGTCGCAGAGGGAGTCTGCGTGGTAAGTCTGATGCAATGTTGTTGTCCTGGGACCTGTAGTCTCTCAAGAGTGTGTGTATCTATGGTGTAGTTGTAACGGAGACTTACTAAGCTAGTTGTATGAGATGGGCGGGACAAACTAGCTACACATCCACGCTCCCACCTGTGGGAGTGGTTAGTACTATATAATGTGACTGAGGTCTGGTCACATGGGCTCTGAGTGTGGATCTGAATGGTCTGTGCTGGAAGGTCCTGGAGAGAGCCCCATGTGTTGGGAGTGTCGGCTCCCTGGAGAGCACATGGCAGGGGCTCTGGACCTCGCACAGACCAGGCTGTGGAACAGATGGATGTTGTGAAATTGGATTCTGGGCTCCCCCGGTGGCCACTTGTGGAATTGAACTTGTGTGCATCATCCCCTCTGTTCACCTGCTCCTATCAGGATGTGGGAGTCGCTATATAACCTTGCTCCTCTGTCAGTTTCTTGCCGGTCAACAATGTAATCAGAAGCCTTCTGTGCTTGTTCCTGCTACTAGACAACTCCCAGCTAAGTTGGACTTTTGTCCTTGTGTGTTTTTGCATTTTGTTCCTGTTCACAGCTGCTGTTTCGTTACTGTGTCTGGAAAGCTCTAGTGATCGGAAATTGCCACTCTGGTGTTATGAGTTAATGCTAGAGTCTTAAAGGAATTTCTGGATGGTGTTTTGATAGGGTTTTCTGCTGACCATGAAAGTGTCCTTTCTGTCTTCCTGCTATCTAGAAAGCGGACCTCGATTTTGCTAAACCTATTTTCATACTACGTTTGTCATTTCTTCTAAAATCACCGCCAATATATGTGGGGGCCTCTGTCTGCCTTTTGGGAAAATTTCTCTAGAGGTGAGCCAGGACTGTCTTTTCCTCTGCTAGGATTAGGTAGTTCTCCGGCTGGCGCTGGGCATCTAGGGTTAAAAAAACGTAGGCATGCTACCCGGCTACTTCTAGTTGTGCGGCAGGTTTAGTTCATGGTCAGTATAGTTTCCATCTTCCAAGAGCTAGTTCTCATATATGCTGGGCTATGTTCTCTCGCCATTGAGAATCATGACAGTTTGACCGGCCCAAAAAAGGGTTAAATTACTGGCTGAGAAAGGAGAGAAAAAAGAAGTCTGCTACAATTTTTTTTTTTTTTTTTTTTCCTCTAGTTCTGAGTGTGCTCTTAATTGAATCACTTGCTAGTCTGCCTATACTGCAGCCTTCCTCTCTTTCTCTCCTTCTAATCCTTGAATGGCTCTGTGTTCACCTGTTTCAAATGGATCTTCAGAGTGTAGCTACAGGTTTGAATAATCTCGTCACAAAGGTACAAAATTTGCAAGATTTTGTTGTTCATGCACCTGTGTCTGAGCCTAGAATTCCTTTGCCTGAATTCTTCTCGGGGAATAGATCTCACTTTCAAAATTTTAAAAATAATTGCAAATTGTTTTTGTCCCTGAAGTCTCGCTCTGCCGGAGACCCTGCACAGCAGGTCAGGATTGTAATTTCCTTGCTCCGGGGCGACCCTCAAGACTGGGCTTTTGCATTGGCACCAGGGGATCCTGCGTTGCTCAATGTGGATGCGTTTTTTCTGGCCTTGGGGTTGCTTTATGAGGAACCTCATTTAGAGCTTCAGGCGGAAAAGGCCTTGATGTCCTTGTCTCAGGGGCAAGATGAAGCTGAAATATACTGTCAAAAATTCCGCAAATGGTCTGTGCTTACTCAGTGGAATGAGTGCGCCCTGGCGGCGATTTTCAGAGAAGGTCTCTCTGATGCCATTAAGGATGTTATGGTGGGGTTCCCTGTGCCTGCGAGTCTGAATGAGTCCATGACGATGGCTATTCAGATCGATAGGCGTCTGCGGGAGCGCAAACCTGTGCACCATTTGGCGGTGTCTACTGAGAAAACGCCAGAAAATATGCAATGTGATAGAATTCTGTCCAGAAGCGAGCGGCAGAATTTTAGACGTAAAAATGGGTTGTGCTTCTATTGTGGTGATTCAACTCATGTTATATCAGCATGCTTTAAGCGTACTAAGAAGCCTGACAAGTCTGTTTCAATTAGCACTTTACAGTCTAAGTTTATTCTATCTGTGACCCTGATTTGTTCTTTGTCATCTATTACCGCGGACGCCTATGTCGACTCTGGCGCTGCTTTGAGTCTTATGGATTGGTCCTTTGCCAAACGCTGTGGGTATGATTTGGAGCCACTGGAGGCTCCGATACCTCTGAAAGGGATTGACTCCACCCCATTGGCTAGTAATAAACCACAATACTGGACACAAGTGACTATGCGTGTTAATCCGGATCACCAGGAGGTTATTCGCTTTCTGGTGCTGTATAATCTACATGATGTTTTGGTGCTGGGATTGCCATGGCTGCAATCTCATAACCCAGTCCTCGACTGGAGAGCTATGTCTGTGTTAAGCTGGGGATGTAAAGGAACTCATGGGGACGTACCTTTGGTTTCCATTTCATCATCTATTCCCTCTGAGATTCCTGAATTCTTGTCTGACTTTCGTGACGTTTTTGAAGAACCCAAGGTTGGTTCACTACCTCCGCACCGGGAGTGCGATTGTGCCATAGACTTGATTCCGGGTAGTAAATACCCTAAGGGTCGTTTATTTAATCTGTCTGTGCCTGAACACGCTGCTATGCGAGAATATATAAAGGAGTCCTTGGAAAAGGGACATATTCGTCCTTCGTCATCTCCCTTAGGAGCCGGTTTTTTCTTTGTGTCTAAGAAAGACGGCTCTTTGAGGCCGTGTATTGATTATCGACTTTTGAATAAAATCACGGTTAAATATCAATATCCGTTACCACTGCTTACTGATTTGTTTGCTCGTATAAAGGGGGCCAAGTGGTTCTCTAAGATTGATCTCCGTGGGGCGTATAATTTGGTGCGAATCAAGCAGGGGGATGAGTGGAAAACCGCATTTAATACGCCCGAGGGCCATTTTGAGTATTTGGTGATGCCTTTTGGTCTTTCTAATGCCCCTTCAGTCTTCCAGTCCTTTATGCATGACATTTTCCGCGATTATTTGGATAAATTTATGATTGTGTATCTGGATGATATTCTGATTTTTTCGGATGACTGGGACTCTCATGTCCAGCAGGTCAGGAGGGTTTTTCAGGTTTTGCGGTCTAATTCCTTGTGTGTGAAGGGTTCTAAGTGTGTTTTTGGGGTTCAAAAGATTTCTTTCTTGGGATACATTTTTTCCCCCTCTTCCATCGAGATGGATCCTGTCAAGGTTGAGGCTATTGGTGATTGGACGCAACCCTCTTCTCTTAAGAGTCTTCAGAAATTTTTGGGCTTTGCTAACTTTTATCGTCGATTTATTGCTGGTTTTTCTGATGTTGTAAAACCATTGACTGATTTGACTAAGAAGGGTGCTGATGTTGCTGATTGGTCCCCTGATGCTGTGGAGGCCTTTCGGGAGCTCAAGCGCCGCTTTTCTTCCGCCCCAGTGTTGCGTCAGCCTGATGTTGCTCTTCCTTTTCAGGTTGAGGTCGACGCTTCTGAAATCGGAGCTGGGGCGGTGTTGTCGCAGAGAAGTTCCGACTGCTCCGTGATGAGACCTTGTGCTTTTTTTTCCCGTAAATTTTCGCCCGCCGAGCGGAATTATGATATTGGGAATCGGGAGCTTTTGGCCATGAAGTGGGCTTTTGAGGAGTGGCGTCACTGGCTTGAGGGGGCCAGACATCAGGTGGTGGTATTGACTGACCACAAAAATTTAATTTACCTTGAGTCTGCCAGGCGCCTGAATCCTAGACAGGCGCGCTGGTCGTTGTTTTTCTCTCGGTTTAATTTTGTGGTGTCGTACCTACCGGGTTCTAAGAATGTTAAGGCGGATGCCCTTTCTAGGAGTTTTGAGCCTGACTCCCCTGGTAATTCTGAGCCCACAGGTATCCTTAAAGATGGAGTGATATTGTCTGCCGTTTCTCCAGACCTGCGGCGGGCCTTGCAGGAGTTTCAGGCGGATAGACCTGATCGTTGCCCACCTGGTAGACTGTTTGTTCCTGATGATTGGACCAGTAGAGTCATCTCTGAGGTTCATTCTTCTGCGTTGGCAGGTCATCCTGGAATCTTTGGTACCAGGGATTTGGTGGCAAGGTCCTTCTGGTGGCCTTCCCTGTCACGAGATGTGCGAGGCTTTGTGCAGTCTTGTGACGTTTGTGCTCGGGCCAAGCCTTGTTGTTCTCGGGCTAGTGGATTGTTGTTGCCCTTGCCTATCCCGAGGAGGCCTTGGACGCACATCTCGATGGATTTTATTTCGGATCTGCCTGTTTCTCAGAGGATGTCTGTCATCTGGGTGGTGTGTGACCGTTTCTCTAAGATGGTCCATCTGGTTCCCTTGCCTAAGTTGCCTTCTTCTTCCGAGTTGGTTCCTCTGTTTTTTCAAAATGTTGTTCGTTTGCATGGTATTCCTGAGAATATCGTTTCTGACAGAGGGACCCAATTCGTGTCTAGATTTTGGCGGGCATTCTGTGCTAGGATGGGCATAGATTTGTCTTTTTTGTCTGCTTTCCATCCTCAGACTAATGGCCAGACCGAGCGGACTAATCAGACCTTGGAGACATATTTGAGGTGTTTTGTGTCTGCGGATCAGGATGATTGGGTTGCTTTTTTGCCTTTGGCGGAGTTCGCCCTCAATAATCGGGCCAGCTCTGCCACCTTGGTGTCCCCGTTTTTCTGTAATTTGGGGTTTCATCCTCGATTTTCCTCCGGTCAAGTGGAATCTTCGGATTGTCCTGGAGTGGATGCTGTGGTGGAGAGGTTGCATCAGATTTGGGGGCAGGTGGTGGACAATTTGAAGTTGTCCCAGGAGAAGACTCAGCTTTTTGCCAACCGCCGTCGTCGTGTTGGTCCTCGGCTTTGTGTTGGGGACTTGGTGTGGTTGTCTTCTCGTTTTGTCCCTATGAGGGTTTCTTCTCCTAAGTTTAAGCCTCGGTTCATCGGCCCGTACAAGATATTGGAGATTCTTAACCCTGTGTCCTTCCGTTTGGACCTCCCTGCATCCTTTTCGATTCATAATGTTTTTCATCGGTCATTGTTGCGCAGGTATGAGGTACCGGTTGTGCCTTCCGTTGAGCCTCCTGCTCCGGTGTTGGTTGAGGGTGAGTTGGAGTACGTTGTGGAAAAGATCTTAGACTCTCGTGTTTCCAGACGGAGACTCCAGTATCTGGTCAAATGGAAGGGATACGGTCAGGAGGATAATTCTTGGGTCACTGCCTCTGATGTTCATGCCTCCGATCTTGTCCGTGCCTTTCATAGGGCTCATCCTGATCGCCCTGGTGGTTCTGGTGAGGGTTCGGTGCCCCCTCCTTGAGGGGGGGGTACTGTTGTGAAATTGGATTCTGGGCTCCCCCGGTGGCCACTTGTGGAATTGAACTTGTGTGCATCATCCCCTCTGTTCACCTGCTCCTATCAGGATGTGGGAGTCGCTATATAACCTTGCTCCTCTGTCAGTTTCTTGCCGGTCAACAATGTAATCAGAAGCCTTCTGTGCTTGTTCCTGCTACTAGACAACTCCCAGCTAAGTTGGACTTTTGTCCTTGTGTGTTTTTGCATTTTGTTCCTGTTCACAGCTGCTGTTTCGTTACTGTGTCTGGAAAGCTCTAGTGATCGGAAATTGCCACTCTGGTGTTATGAGTTAATGCTAGAGTCTTAAAGGAATTTCTGGATGGTGTTTTGATAGGGTTTTCTGCTGACCATGAAAGTGTCCTTTCTGTCTTCCTGCTATCTAGAAAGCGGACCTCGATTTTGCTAAACCTATTTTCATACTACGTTTGTCATTTCTTCTAAAATCACCGCCAATATATGTGGGGGCCTCTGTCTGCCTTTTGGGAAAATTTCTCTAGAGGTGAGCCAGGACTGTCTTTTCCTCTGCTAGGATTAGGTAGTTCTCCGGCTGGCGCTGGGCATCTAGGGTTAAAAAAACGTAGGCATGCTACCCGGCTACTTCTAGTTGTGCGGCAGGTTTAGTTCATGGTCAGTATAGTTTCCATCTTCCAAGAGCTAGTTCTCATATATGCTGGGCTATGTTCTCTCGCCATTGAGAATCATGACAGATGGAGATCCGTGTTGTACTGACCAGGGTCAGAGTGAGAATGTCGGAAGGATGCCTCTGGTGAAGAGAGGTATCCGAGAACCTGTGCAGTAATGGCAGGTAACGAATGGAGTTTCGTGTTGTACTGACTGGGGTCAGAGTAAAGGAAAGGAAGAGTGAGAGTGTCTGAAGGATGCCTCTGGTGAAGAGAGGTATCCGAGAACCTGTGCGGCACCCACAGGTAACGGGAAGGAACCGTGTTGTACTGACCAGGGTCAGAGTGAGAGACATTGTGTATGGGGCACCTCTGAGGCCAAGAGGTGTCCAGGAACCCGTGAAGGTTACCAACGGGTAATGGTCTGAAAACCGTGTGTAATGCTGACCGGGGTCAGAGACGAACTGTGGTAAAGTTGAATATGTGTGAACATGTAGTCCCTTAAAATACTTTTATTAAATACACCCCATTGGCCCGGCATTTTAACCAGGTACATGGAGGAAGCCTGGAGGGAATCACTTTCTGCATGGTTGAATTGTTGAAACCAAGAACTAGAGGAGGAGACTTTGATAAAGCCCTTTTAAAACGCGAGGCAGAATGGATTTTTCGTATGCAATCTGTATCGCCGAGGGGACTTAATGAGTCTTTGACCTATACCTGCTTTTTATGAGACTCAGTTGTCTATCTATATAAATTTTGTTTGCGTTTTGTGCTACTGTATACAATGGGGATAAACTGTTTTAGGGACTGCCATAAAAAACTGCATTTGACATATTGCAGTAGTCTATTGTCGGGACTAATATCTAAAGAATTTTTGCTTCCCTTATCTTCTGTATTGTACCGGTTCTGTGTCTTTATCTCGTGCCACTATTTGTGGTTTGCATATTGGCTGTATGGCGTAGTGGTGGCACTAAGGGATATTATTGTCCCCCTTTCCCTGCCAGGTCTGGTTAAATGGAATTTAGTACAATGTTGAATGTGGTAGGTCATATCTATATTTATCTCTTTTGGACTGCCAATTAGCGTATCCTTTTACCGCATGATATGCGCCTGCGCATTGGGGACGATTATTGGCGGCTTGAAAGGCTACGCTGTACCGCTAAATAGAGTTTTTTCTATCGTACTATACGCACCTGCGCACTGGTGATCGGCGACTTGTGTCATGCGCTGTACATCTCCGGGCAGCTTGTACTTTAACTATTATGCGCATGCGCTACTACGTCACTTTAGCGCGTGCGCAGACGGAATAGGGAACATGGCGCCGTCCACAACACATGGCGCGCATGAATTGCAGGACGCAACCTATGGTACACATTTCCGGTACAGTATGATTGATCTATATGGTTATTAATGATCTGTTTTAGATGTGGGGGAGGGACCCACATATGATTATAGACATATCTATATCAATTAGTCCATATCTTTGGACTGGTGAATTACCCGGTGCTATTCCGTAAATAGGGGGGTGGTCGTTCCACTGGCAGGTGATTACTGACCAGTGCTAGCCTTTTCATGGGTATAAAGACCTCCCCCCCCTCCTGGATCTTCAGGTCTGCTGAACATCACAGCACCTGCATCTCTGGAGTAATGGTTCCTATCCTGACTGCCTCCTGATGAACCGTAGTTCGGGGAAACGCGTCGAGGCGACTACTGGGAAGCTGGGAAGCTAAGTGTTTCAATCTGAGGATATGATCCTCTGCTTGCTATCCATTATAGCTTCATATTGATATCAGACTGTATATTATTGGCCATCTGTTATTGCTAATCATCTATTGTTTGTGGTTGATAGCCTTAGGACGTATACCATAGGGTTAAAAGACTGCACTAACTATGCTATTGAGGCTCATAATGGGCTTATCCTACCTATGGCTGAGATAGGCTGTTTTTGTACAGTTTTGGTTTATATATTTATATTTCTTTCTTGAACCATTGTATATTGGACTACTATTCCCCTTGTCGTTATCTGTCCCATTTGTATCAAAATACTTTGGACAATATTGGGGATGTATATATGTTTTTTTCTGTGCACCTATTTTTGTTGCTGTGCTCTCCACACTATATTTCATCTCTTTATATAAATCCATTGTTTTCCCACCTGTAGTGTTATAGGTGGTTGATAGGGTGAGCAGTGGATAGCCGCCGTTGAGTGGGGGCGCCAGAATCGACTCTATCAGGGTGCCAACCTCCACTGCAAGGTAGGGAGAGCAGCAAAGTGTAGGGATATTGTGAGGATAGGTGCACTTTTTTGATCCTGTTTTGATCCTGTTTTTTGCTTTATGTCACTGGGATTTTTGAATTTTAAAGATATATTTAATAAAAGTATTTTAAGGGACTACATGTTCACACAGTTAAAATATTCCCTAAACTCAGACATTGTTATTAAAGTTGAATATGTCCAGATACTGTTCAAGCTGTTACTAAGTTCCTGTGGATGTGGTTTATCTTGTGCGAAATAAACCTAAGAGATTGTGTTTTGATAGAAAACCGTGCCCGAGTGCTTTAATCCCATGCCAAGCGAGTGTTCCCCAAGACACGTAGTAGGCGCTATGCTACAATTGGTGTTTCAAATGCGGGCAAAGCGGTTCCCAAGAAGCACATGTACGGTGCTGGCTCAGCCAGAGTAGTCGACGGTCTGACAACCGTGTGATACTGATCGGGATCAGTGAGATAAAGTGTTTGTAACCCTAGTTGAAACACACTTGACCAGAGATTCAGTCAGTTATGTGCAAAAGCCTTGGGTGCAATGGTCCGTACACACATTCCACACTAGTTATTCTAGGGGGGGTCTGTTGTGAATTCTGTTTTTGGGCTCCCTCTGGTGGTTACTGGTGGTACTGGCTGACTTTTGTCTTGCACCTGTTCCCATCAGGAAACTGGGAGTTTCCTATTTAGTCTGGCTTCTCAGTCATTCTAGTGCCGGCAATCAATGTTACCAGAGCACCTCTGTTGCTTGCTACCTGCTCCAAGTCTGCAATTCAGCTAAGTTGGATCTTTGGCATTTTTTGTGTTTGTTTGTCCAGCATGCATTTATATTTCTCTTGCTGCTGGAAGCTCTAGTGATCTGAAATTACTACTCCGGTGTCATGAGTTGATAACGGAGTTAAAGTAATTTCAGGATGGCTGTTTAGGGTTTTGAGGTGACCGCAAAGTCCTCTTTTGTATTTTCTGCTATCTAGTCAGAGGGCCTCTCTTTGCTGAATCTATATTCATACTGCGTACGTGTTTTCCTCTTACCTAACCGTTATTATATGTGGGGGGCTACTATCACTTTTGGGGTTTCCCTGGAGGCAAGCCAGGTCTGTGTATTCCTCTACTAGGGGGTAACTAGATCTCCGGCTGGTGCGAGGTGTCTAGGGATCATCGTAGGCACACCCCCTGGCTACTATTAGTTGCGTGTTAGGTTCAGCGTCGCTGTCATCTGAGATTCCATCATTCCTAGAGCTAGTCCGTTTTTGCCTGAGTCCCTGCCATTGGGAACCATGACAGTATTGCCGGCCGAAAATGTATTAAAGGTATTGGCTGAAGAAAGAGAGAAAAGAAGAAGTTTCTGACACTTTTTTTTTTTTTTTACTCAGAAGTTCTGTCTAGCCATAATTGCAATCTGCTGCTTTTTCTCTCCTCTTAACCCCTGAATGGCTCAGATCTCAGCTGTTGAGAAATGGATATCCAGAGTTTAGCTACAGGCCTGAGTGCTCTTGCTTCTAAGGTTCAAAATATCCAAGACTATGTTATACATGCTCCTATGTCAGAACCCAAGATTCCTATACCTGAGTTCTTTTCTGGAGATAGATCTCGTTTTTTGAATTTTAAGCACAATTGTAAATTGTATCTTTCTCTGAGATCTCGCTCCGCTGGAGACTCCGCTCAGCAGGTTAAAATTGTGATTTCCTTGTTGCGGGGTGACCCCCAGAATTGGGCATTTGCATTGGCACCAGGGGATCCTGCGCTGCTCAATGTGGATGCGTTTTTTCTGGCACTGGGGTTGCTCTATGAGGAACCTAATTTGGAGATTCAGGCTGAAAAGGCCTTGATAGCCCTCTCTCAAGGGCATGATGAAGCTGAAATATATTGTCAAAAATTTCGAAAATGGTCTGTGCTTACTCAGTGGAATGAGTGCGCCCTGGCGGCGAATTTCAGAGAAGGTCTCTCTGACGCCGTTAAAGATGTCATGGTGGGGTTTCCTACGCCCACAGGTCTGAATGAATCCATGACTATGGCTATTCAGATTGATCGGCGTTTACGGGAGCGCAAACCTGTGCACCATTTGGCGGTGTCTTCTGAGCAGACACCGGAGATTATGCAATGTGATAGAATTCTGTCCAGAAGTGAACGGCAGAATTATAGGCGTAAAAATGGGTTGTGCTTCTACTGTGGTGATTCTGCTCATGTTATATCAGCATGCTCTAAACGCACAAAAAAGGTTGATAAGTCTTTTGCAATTGGCACTTTACAGTCTAAGTTTATTTTGTCTGTAACTTTGATCTGTTCATTATCATCTATTACTGTGGATGCCTATGTGGATTCTGGCGCTTCCTTGAGTCTTATGGATTTGTCCTTTGCCAGACGCTGTGGGTTTAGCCTAGAGCCTTTGGAAGTTCCTATCCCTCTGAAGGGTATCGACTTCACACCATTGGCTAGGAATAAACCACAATACTGGACACAAGTGACTATGTGTATGACTCCTGACCATCGGGAGGTGATTCGCTTCCTTGTGTTGCATAACTTGCATGATGTCTTAGTGCTTGGATTGCCATGGTTGCAAACTCATAATCCAGTCCTTGACTGGAAAACAATGTCTGTGTTAAGCTGGGGATGTCAGGGGGCTCATGGGGAAGTACCTTTGGTTTCCATTGCTTCATCTACTCCCTCTGAAATTCCGGCATTTTTGTCTGACTATTGTGATGTTTTTGAGGAGTACAAACTTAGTTCTCTTCCCCCTCACAGGGATTGTGATTGTGCTATAGACTTGATTAAGGGCAGCAAGTTTCCCAAGGGTCGTTTGTTTAATCTGTCTGTGCCTGAGCATGCTGCTATGCGGGAGTATATTAAGGAGTCCTTGGAAAAGGGACATATCCGTCCATCCTCATCCCCTTTAGGAGCAGGTTTTTTTTTCGTGGGTAAAAAAGATGGCTCCCTGAGGCCCTGTATTGATTATCGCCTGTTGAATAAGATTACAGTCAAATACCAGTATCCTTTGCCACTATTGACTGATTTATTTGCTCGTATTAAAGGGGCAAAGTGGTTCTCTAAGATTGATCTTCGGGGTGCGTATAATTTGGTGCGGATTAAGCAGGGAGATGAGTGGAAAACTGCATTTAATACGCCCGAGTGCCATTTTGAGTATTTGGTAATGCCTTTTGGTCTTTCTAATGCTCCTTCAGTCTTTCAGTCCTTTATGCACGATATTTTCCGTAAATACCTGGATAAATTTATGATTGTGTATTTGGATGATATTTTGATTTTTTCGGATGACTGGGAGTCGCATGTTCAACAGGTTAGGAAGGTTTTTCAGGTTTTGCGGGCCAATTCTTTGTTTGTAAAGGGTTCAAAGTGTATTTTTGGGGTTCAGAAGATCTCCTTTTTGGGGTATATTTTTTTCCCTTCTTCTGTTGAGATGGATCCTGTCAAGGTTCGGGCTATTTGTGATTGGACGCAGCCTACTTCCCTGAAGAGTCTTCAGAAG
This sequence comes from Ranitomeya variabilis, assembly GCF_051348905.1. Taxonomy (NCBI): domain Eukaryota; kingdom Metazoa; phylum Chordata; class Amphibia; order Anura; family Dendrobatidae; genus Ranitomeya; species Ranitomeya variabilis. The sequence goes on from NC_135232.1 coordinate 73,442,481, forward strand.
TTCTTGGGCTTTGCTAATTTCTATCGTCGATTTATAACTGGGTTTTCAAGTGTTGCTAAACCTCTGACTGATTTGACTAAGAAGGGTGCTGATGTTGCCCATTGGTCCTCTGCGGCTGTGGAGGCCTTTCGGGAGCTTAAGCGCCGCTTTTCTTCCGCCCCTGTGTTGCGCCAGCCTGATGTTTCGCTCCCTTTTCAGGTCGAGGTTGATGCTTCCGAGATTGGAGCGGGGGCGGTTTTGTCGCAGAGAAGTCCCGATTGCTCAGTGATGAGACCATGTGCATTCTTCTCTCGAAAGTTTTCGCCCGCCGAGCGAAATTATGATGTCGGTAATCGGGAGCTCTTGGCTATGAAGTGGGCATTTGAGGAGTGGCGTCATTGGCTTGAGGGTGCTAGACATCAGGTGGTGGTCTTGACTGATCACAAGAATCTGATTTACCTTGAGTCTGCCAGGCGTCTGAATCCTAGACAGGCGCGCTGGTCGTTGTTTTTCTCCCGGTTTAATTTTGTGGTTTCATACTTGCCGGGTTCGAAAAATGTGAAGGCAGATGCCCTTTCTAGGAGTTTTGAGCCTGACTCCTCTGGTGATTCTGAGCCTACGGGTATCCTTAAGGATGGGGTGATTTTGTCTGCTGTCTCCCCAGACTTGCGACGTGCTTTGCAGGAGTTTCAGACTGATAGGCCTGATCGTTGTCCGCCTGGGAGACTGTTTGTTCCAGATGAATGGACCAGTAGAGTCATCTCAGAGGTTCATTCTTTTGTGTTGGCAGGTCACCCTGGAATTTTTGGTACCAGAGATTTGGTGGCCAGGTCCTTCTGGTGGCCTTCCCTGTCTCGGGATGTGCGTGCCTTTGTGCAGTCTTGTGATGTTTGTGCTCGGGCCAAGCCTTGCTGTTCTCGGGCTAGTGGATTGTTGTTGTCCTTGCCTATTCCGAAGAGGCCGTGGACGCACATCTCTATGGATTTTATCTCGGACCTCCCGGTTTCTCAGAAAATGTCGGTCATTTGGGTGGTGTGTGACCGTTTTTCTAAGATGGTTCATTTGGTACCCTTGCCCAAATTGCCTTCTTCATCTGAGTTGGTTCCTTTATTTTTTCAGAATGTGGTTCGTTTACATGGTATCCCGGAAAACATCGTTTCTGACAGGGGGTCTCAATTTGTGTCTAGTTTCTGGCGAGCGTTCTGTGCCAGGATGGGCATTGATTTGTCTTTTTCGTCTGCATTCCATCCTCAGACTAATGGCCAGACGGAGCGAACTAATCAGACCTTGGAGACTTATTTGAGGTGTTTTGTGTCTGCTGATCAGGATGATTGGGTGGCCTTTTTGCCGTTGGCAGAGTTTGCCCTCAATAATCGGGCCAGTTCTGCCACTCTGGTTTCTCCTTTCTTTTGCAATTCAGGGTTTCACCCTCGTTTTTCATCTGGCCAGGTGGAATCTTCGGATTGCCCTGGAGTGGACACGGTGGTGGATAGACTGCACCGGATTTGGAGTCATGTGGTGGACAATTTGAAGTTGTCTCAGGAGAAGACTCAGCAGTTTGCTAATCGTCATCGTCGTGTGGGTCATCATCTCCGCGTTGGGGACTTGGTGTGGTTATCTTCTCGTTTTGTCCCTATGAAGGTCTCTTCTCCGAAGTTTAAACCTCGGTTCATAGGTCCTTATAAGATTTTGGAAATTCTTAATCCTGTATCTTTTCGTTTGGACCTACCAGCATCTTTCACCATGTGACCAATGTCTTCCATCGGTCGTTGTTGCGGAGGTACGAGGTTCCGGTTGTTCCTTCTGTTGAGCCTCCTGCTCCTGTGCTGGTGGAGGGTGAATTGGAGTATGTTGTGGAGAAGATTTTGGACTCTCGCGTTTCCAGACGGAGACTTCAATATTTGGTTAAATGGAAGGGATACGGTCAGGAGGATAATTCTTGGGTGACTGCCTCCGATGTTCATGCCTCTGATTTGGTTCGCGCCTTTCATAGGGCGCATCCAGATCGCCCTGGTGGTTCTCATGAGGGTTCGGTGCCCCCTCCTTAAGGGGGGGGTACTGTTGTGAATTCTGTTTTTGGGCTCCCTCTGGTGGTTACTGGTGGTACTGGCTGACTTTTGTCTTGCACCTGTTCCCATCAGGAAACTGGGAGTTTCCTATTTAGTCTGGCTTCTCAGTCATTCTAGTGCCGGCAATCAATGTTACCAGAGCACCTCTGTTGCTTGCTACCTGCTCCAAGTCTGCAATTCAGCTAAGTTGGATCTTTGGCATTTTTTGTGTTTGTTTGTCCAGCATGCATTTATATTTCTCTTGCTGCTGGAAGCTCTAGTGATCTGAAATTACTACTCCGGTGTCATGAGTTGATAACGGAGTTAAAGTAATTTCAGGATGGCTGTTTAGGGTTTTGAGGTGACCGCGAAGTCCTCTTTTGTATTTTCTGCTATCTAGTCAGAGGGCCTCTCTTTGCTGAATCTATATTCATACTGCGTACGTGTTTTCCTCTTACCTAACCGTTATTATATGTGGGGGGCTACTATCACTTTTGGGGTTTCCCTGGAGGCAAGCCAGGTCTGTGTATTCCTCTACTAGGGGGTAACTAGATCTCCGGCTGGTGCGAGGTGTCTAGGGATCATCGTAGGCACACCCCCTGGCTACTATTAGTTGCGTGTTAGGTTCAGCGTCGCGGTCATCTGAGATTCCATCATTCCTAGAGCTAGTCCGTTTTTGCCTGAGTCCCTGCCATTGGGAACCATGACAGGGGTCTCTCTATTAATACATAGAGATGTCAGATGGGAGGTTGGTGAGGTATGGAGAGACCCTGAGGGCTGTTTTGTATTTGTACATGCGTGGGTTAACTTGAAAGATTACGTTATAATATGTATTTACAACCCCCCTCCTGCTAATATGTCCATTATAAAAAAGGCGTTGAGTTTTGCTTTGAATTATCCAGATGCATATATCATATGCATGGGAGACTTTAATTTAGTTATGGACGATTGCCTTGATAGGCTCAGGTTGGATGGCAAGGCTTTGGGGGTGACTCCCCCTCCATCTCGTCTGTCAATATTTATGGAGGGTAGTGGGTGGCTAGATTTGTGGCGAATGCGTCATCCCGATGTAAAGGAATACACCTGCCACTCGTCCGTTAGACGCACTCTATCCCGCTAGGATTATATATTTGGATCCAGTAACTTGGCGATGTGGGTGGGGGAGATAGAACATGGGAACAGGGGCATTTCATACCATAGCCCGGTAATACGTAAGCTTAAATTTGGTCAGACAAGACATAATGCGGTTTGGAAACTAAATCCATTTTGGTTAAAGCTAATAGGCCCTAATGACAGAACTATTGACCAACTAGACTGTTTCATAACGTCATGTTTGTCCTCTACAATTTCCTACATTAAACGTATGACCTCACGGGAAGACGTTGAGATGGAGAGACGTCTGAGAGACTCGGAAGCGGCCTATATCACTAGCCAAACCAGCGAGAACAGGGCTGAATGGTTACATTCCCATAGATTATATACTCAATATGTAGATACTAAATCTAAGCGTAAACTCTTCTTTACTCGACAAGCCTACTTTGAATTAGGGAATCAATCGAGTAAACTACTAGCATTCATCTAATACTATACTTAAAATTCGGAAACCAGATGGTGCAATAGTGACCTCCACAAACGATATACTTCAATGCTTTCATGAATATTATAAAGAGTTGTATCGCTCTAAGGGGGACCTTGATACACCAGGTTGCTTAGACTACCTATCCGACATTGAGTTTCCTACACTGAGTCCTACATAACAAGCTTTTCTAGATGCAGACTTCACTCTGGATGAGATTAATACACCCATAGCGGATATGGCTTCTGGAAAGACACCAGGCCCGGCGGGTTCCCCTTAGAAATGTATAGACTATATCGGGATATTTTAGCGCTGAGTCTCTTGAAGGTGTTCCAGGGGATTTGGATGGGAGGTTCTTTCCCAAACTCCTATTATGAAGCGAATATTATAGTTTTAAAAAAGGAAGGTAAGGACCCTCTGGAATGTGGATCATATCGCCCTATCTCATTAGTAAATGTAGATTATAAAATTTTCACTAAAATCTTAGCCACTAGGTTAAATACGGTAATACTGGACATAATACACCCAGACCAGACCGGATTTATGTCAGGTAAAAATACGTCCATTAATATTAGGAGGGTCCAGTCGGTAGCTTAATATAATTCACTGATACTGGAGAATAGATGGGCTATGGCCTCGTTGGACGCAGCCAAGGCATTTGATTCCCTTGAGTGGCCCTTTCTATCCGCATGTATACAGAGATACCGATTTGGCCCTAAATTTCAAAAATGGATTAGTGCAATTTATATGAAACCTACAACCTGGATAATTATTAATAGCTCCATGTCAGAGACATTTTCCCTGAAAAGAGGAATCCGTAAGGGTTGCCCTCTTTCACCGGCCCTTTTTGCTCTTGCGATTGAAGCACTAGCAATACGTATGAGATCCACTCCATCCATTAAAAGTATTAAGATAGTGGACTGCATGGAAGTTATTGGCTTATATGAGGATGATATGGTAATATTTATGGATGACGTAGAGGAGACACTGCCACATGTGATTACCATCATAAATAGATTTAGTAAATGCTCGGGATTGTATATTAATAGGGATAAATCCGCTTTGATGCCTCTCTCCAATGCTTCAGCAGATCACCTTGAAGAGCTATCCTTATTACCAGTGGTCTTCCATTTTAAATATTTAGGAATAATTATACCCAAGTATAGGAGACTTGATTTACAATTTAATGTTCTTCCATTGGAGCTAGTTAAGCATAAATTTGCAGTGTGGAGTAAATTACCATTGTCCGTTTCTGGTCGCATAAATCTGATCAAGATGATATTACTTCCGAAGCTCAATTACTCCCTTCAACATAGTGCAGTTCCTGTTCCCAGATCCTTTTTCTCAAATCTAAACTCTTTAATTTAATCCTTTATATGGGGGAAAGACAGGCCTAAACTTAAATTATCTACCCTACATAGGTCTAAGCAAATGGGAGGTGTGGCGTTACCTGACTTTTTCCTGTATTATTTGGCCGGGCAACTTAGGGCTCTGGGTAAATGGATGCCCGGGGGTCCAAATTCAGAGAGTCATCTGGCCCATGCTGCGAAGCTTGACTGCCCGATAGGCATCTTGGAAACTGATAGACCCAATACCCCTAAATTATTACCACTTCTCCGCTTAGCGAGGTTGGTTTGGAAACAGGTGAAAAAGGTTATTCATTTTGATGGTATTATAGCCGAAATGTAATTGTGGAATAATATGTACTTCTCAGAGCTACTGAATCACCCATCTCAATTCTGGACTTCATACAGTATAATTTCAATTAATGATTTATATGAGCAGGGCATTCTAATGTCTTTTGAACAGTTACAAATTAAACATAATATTCTGAGGCCTCAATTCTTTCGCTATCTGCAGCTCAGATCAGCGATACAATCACGTATGCACAGAGTAAATACCATGCTAACAATATCATCCTTCCCGCTAATAGGGATCCTTAAATCACAGGGATCCCGAGGTCTTATATCCACATTGTATACACATATGTTATCCATGGGTGCTGATTCGGCTGCATTGCCGGTAAAAGAAAAATGGAAACTCTTAGTTCCTGATCTTCAAGATGAGGACTGGGAGACAATTCTTGAATCCCCATCTGGGGTATCTCCCTCAGCTAACAATAAAATAATCCAACTGTATATAATACATCAATCATATTTAACCCCGTCACGACTATTTAAAATGGGTTGGACTAATTCTTCAGAATGTATGAGATGCCATACAGGGGAAGCAGACTTTATACATATGGTCTGGGGATGTCCAGTTATTCAATCCTTTTGGAGCGAGGTAACCTCGTTACTAACCTCCCTCGTACATATTTCCGTTCCTTTGAGCCCATTAATATGCTTATTCGGGGTATTGGAAGAAGAGACATGGGGACACCATGTTCAAATTTTTTTGAGAGAAGCGCTCTTCCTGGCAAGGAAAATAATAGCTTTGCGTTGGATGGGAAACAATCACCCATCTCTTAGGGCATGGATTGATTTGGTGAACTCAGTTATACCTTATGAACGTACGTTATACCAGAATAGGGGCTGTTTGGGGAAGTTTGGTAAGATCTGGGATATATGGAACTCATCATACCTCACCATGTCGTCACGTGACAGATAGCCTAGCTTCACTATAATAAATGGTAGAATTTTACATTGGTTCACGCCTTGTTTCAAAGTACTAAGATATGTACTGATAAGCCATGGATGGTTGGTCCTTTTTGTCTATATTGTATATATTAGATATGGATATAGATATCTTTATGTGGCTGGATATATGGTTTCATTGACGTTTTAGGGGATGTAGACTACTTTTAGTCTAGTTATACATTTTCAAAATGAGTTACAGGAAAACGGCGCAAATTAGGATTCTGAAAAAAAAAAGCCTTCCAGCCTTGATACATTCTGTGAAGGATACTGGTGGTTACTAAAGCAGCTATGCCAGGGGAGCTGACAGGTCTTTTCTTAATTTTTGGTCTGTTCTTCGCTTAAGGATATTTAGTAACACACGGTCAATCATCTTCTGCACGGCACACATACAGAATAATGTTAACATTTAGAGAAACTGAGCATGTGATGAATTTGTTTTTTATTTCAAACTAAACATACATTAAGCCATCTTCCTACGGTAAATGAGGCATGTCTTGTACTCGAGGCCTTACAAATGATGGTCAGGGGGAACACATTTCTGCTAGGCTACATCTTGGCCGCGCTAAGAATATCGGGTTTTCATCTTCACAAGTTCTTGTAGGAACAAAAATTCAGACAGGGAAATATGGATGATGACACAACCGTTTAAATAAACACTTAATCATGGTCATGTTCCTCTCCATGTTCGTTGTGATTAGTCATCAGAATCTTTCTATTTGGCTCGTTGCATATTTTTTCTGCTCTGTGGGGCAGATCGGATGGCGGAGAGTTAGTCATTATTTAGAACATGGATGTTTGGTGAGGAAACTGTGTCATCTTCTAATTTGGAAGAGCATTACCCAATGCTCGCTTGAAGCTTCTTCTCCTTTTTTTTCTTCCGTATGACTTTCCATTTTTTTTCATCCTGGGAGAAGATGGAGGGAAATCAGATATCTCCTTCATATTTACCTGGAAACTAGATTTTGGAAAGCAAGCCAGAAACAGCCTGGAGATCAGCCAGTGACTTTATAACTTTGAGCCTTGTCATTTGTTTTAACTATGCACTGAAAGCGATGAATATGAAATGCCTGGCCTTGTATATGCATTGACCTTGAAATGTATATATTGTGCAGAAGAAAATTAAACACCTGCTGTAGCCTTTAGCAACAAAAGAAGGCAATTACGGTGATTATTAAAGGAGGTTTTCTACTTAAAGGAGCAGAGGAGGGGATAAAAGCACCATGTATACACCCTTAATTCTTACATGTTAATGTAAACCTAAAGATTGGAGAAATGGAAACATAAGACATAAATGAGTGTTTATGGGGGAACAAGATATTTTGAACTTCTTATCACTCATCTGCCAATTTTCTTGTTACTTGCCATTTACAGTGGGTACAGAAAGTATTCAGTTGGTAAATTCAAAAAAGTTCATTTTTTTCTCATTAATGTACACTCTGCACCCCATCTTGACTGAAACCCCCCCCCCCAGAAATCTAGAAATGTTTGAAAATTTATTAAAAAAGAAAAGCTAAAATATCCCATGGTCATAAAATGGTTATAAGTAGGGTTGAGCGAAACGGATCGGTCATTTTCATAAGTCGCCGACTTTTGGCAAAGTTGGCGTCTCATGAAACCCGACCCGATCCCTGTGTGGGGTCGGCCATGCGGTACGCGATCTTAGCGCCAAAGTCGCGTTTCGTATGATGCGTTTAGCGCCATTTTTTCAGCCAATGAAGGAGTGTGGGCAGAGTGATGACATAGGGGATAGGGGCGTGCACGGCTATCATCATTTTATCGCTTGTGCGCAGTAGGGATTCGCAATGTGTAACACGAGATTTTCTGTGCTGGGACGGGGAGAGAGAGAGAGAGAGAGAGAGAGAATGAATTGACATGCATAGGGTTTCGTGTTCCGGCCGATCTTCGACTTTTCGCAGTAATCGGCCGATTTCGTCCGACTTGACTTTTCAAAAAGTCGGGTTTCGCGAAACATGACTCGACCCTAAAAAAGTCAAAGTCGCTCAACCCTAGTTATAAGTATTCAGACCCTTTGCTCAGTATTGAGTAGAAGCCCCTTTTGAGCTAGTACAGCCATGAGTCTTCTTGGGAATGATGTAACAAGTTTTTCACACCTGGATTTGGGGATCCTCTGCCATTCTTCCTTGCAGATCCTCTCCAGTTCTGTCAGGTTGGATGGTGAACGTTGGTGGACAGCCATTTTCAGGTCTCTCCGGAGATGCTCAATTGGGTTTAAGTCAGGGCTCTGGCTGGTCCAGTCAAGAATGTTCACAGAATTATTCTGAAGCCTCTCCTTTGTTATTTTAGCTATGTGCTTAGGGTCATTGTCTTGTTGGAAGGTGAACCAATCTAATCTGGCCCAACTAGAGCATCTTATTTCTCATAGTCTTGGAGTCCTTCATGTGTTTTTTTTAGCAAACTCTATGCAGGCTTTCATATGTCTTGCACTGAGGAGAGGCTTCCACAGGGCTACTCTGCCATAAAGGCCCAACTGGTGGAGGCTGTAGTGATAGTTGACATTGTAGAATTTTCTCCCATCTCCCTACTGCATCTCTGGAGCTCAGCCACAGTGATCTTAGGGTTCTTCTTTACCTCTCTCACCAAGACTCTTCTCCCAAGATTGCTCACTTTGACTGGACAGCCAGGTCAAGGAAGACTTCTGGTAGTCCCAAACTTCTTCCATTTAAGGATTATGGAGGCCACTGTCCTCTTAGGAACCTTGAGTACTGCAGAAGCCTTGGCCAGATCTGTGCCTTGCCACAATTCTGTCTCTCAGCTCCTTGGCCAGTTCCTTTGACCTCATGATTCTCATTTGATCTGACATGCTCTGTGAGCTGTGAGGTCTTATATAGACAGGTGTGTGCATTTCCAAATCAAGTCCAATCAGTTTAATTAATCACAGCTGGACTCCAATGAAGTAGTAGAACCATCTCAAGGAGGATCACAAGGAAATGGACACCATGTGACTTAAATATGAGTGTCTGAGCAAAGGGATGGGATGCAGAGTGTACATTAATGAGAAAAAAATGAACTTTTTTGAATTTACCAACTTGCTGCAATGAAACAAAGAGTGAAAAATTTAAAGGGGTCTGAATACTTTTCATACCCACTGTAAGTTATGCATATAAGGCCTCATTCAAACATTCATTTTTTCCATGTATGAGAAAAAATTGCCAAATTTTATCAATGATTTCAGAGTTTCATCAGCGTTTTATCAAAGTTTGGTCCAAGGTTCATCAATTTTTTTGGTAAAACATAAAGTTTCTCTACCTTCTCCAAATGGTCAAACTCATTAGGCATCTAAATGCTGTCCAATTATTTCAAGAACCCATAGACTTGCATCGAAACTGTCCCCAGTGCGCTGTAAAATCCTGCACACAGTGTGGAGCATGGAGCCACGCTTGCACAGTGTGCAGCAAGTCTGGCGCCTTGCTCGATGCTGCGCAAGCGCAACTCCACGTTACACATTGCGCAAGTGCGGCAGCCTATTTGACACTGTGCAAGCATGGCTCCTCACTGCATAAGTGCAGACAGACATGTGAATGACCCAATTCACTATTATAGGTACAAGTGCTATCCATGAAAAATACAGATAGACGCCCTTAGAAGGACTGTTAGTATGATAGTTCAGCAACAGCACCAGTATCAATGCTAGAGGACTCTGATTAGTTAAAGTGTGCACACACAAGCCTGGTTAACTGCTCTCTCTATCTCCAATCACAACTGTCACTCAACTGTGCAATGGCGACAGTGAGCCGAGCGCAGTGGCACCTGTCCTTTAATTACCTCTGATGAGGTAATGCGGCCAGCCAATCACAGTACTGCCACTTGCAAGATGGCTACGGCATTACAGTGACTGGCAGGCAATCCCTGCATACTTATTGGCTGTGTAACAAGCACCAAACATGCGGGCGGGAGTTCCTGCTTCAAATCTGAGCACCAGCCAATTCTCATTAAGTGCTGAGCACATCAGTGCACCCAAATACTTGAGTATCACCAAGCACGTTCGCTCATCCCTACTCTGCATGTGACTTAGTAGGAGAACTATGCCAAAAGGCCGCTGTGTATACTCTGCACACATATTTGTGGTACTGTGCCAAAAGCCACTGTGCGTACTGTGCAACCCCACCTGTGTAAGCACTGTGTCAAAAGAAACCTTGTGTACTCCGAAACTCCACCTGTGGGAGTACTGTGCTAAAAGATGCTGTGTGTACTCTGCAACCAGGTATGGACTGGGGCTAAAATTCATCCCTGGCATTTGAAATCACACAGGCTCATACTGTCCCCATCCTCAAGCACCAGATGTGATATATTACTAATATTACCCTGGATAGAGGACAGCAAGATTTACTGCAAGACCAATATTTCTAATGATAACGGTGGTTTCCTGGGATAAGTGACGGAGTCAGCGACTTTGTGCTCTGTTACAACTCTTAACAGTATGGGTGTCTTGAGAACATCGATTCTGCTAATAACTCAGCAGACAAGGAGGCCGATGACCCCAACCTCACCACCACACTTATCCAATCCCTAAACCACCTCTTCAACCTATCACTAACTTCTGGCACCTTCCCTTCTGCTTTCAAACATGCCACAATAACGCCTATACTTAAAAAGCCAACCCTCGATCCAACAGCTATGTCCAGCTATCGCCCAAAATCACTAACAACCTACTTACAGCCAAAGCTAACGAACAATACTCTGTACTCCTCCTTCTAGACCTGTGCTCTGCTTTCGACACAGTTGACCACTGCCTCCTACTCCAGATCCTCTCTTCCTTTGGCATCAAAGACCTCGCCCTATCCTGGATCTCCTCATACCTTTCCAACCGCACATTCAGAGTCTCCCACTCCCACACTACCTCCTCATCCCACCCTCTCTCTGTTGGAGTCCCCCAAGGCTCTGTTCTTGGACCCCTACTCTTCTCAATCTATGCACTTGGCCTGGGACAACTCATAAAGTCTCATGGATTCCAGTACCACCTTTATGCTGATGACACTCAGATCTACCTTTCTGGCCCAGACGTCACCTCCCTGCTGTCCAGAATCCCGGAGTGTCTATCAGCCATATCCTCATTCTTCTCTCGCTTCCTCAAACTCAATGTGGACAAATCTGAACTCATCATCTTTCCTCCATCTCATAGATCTTCCTTAGCTGACCTATCTATCGCAATTAACAACGTCACGCTTTCCGCCGTACCAGAAGTCCGCTGCCCTCAGTAATCCTTGACTCTGCCCTGTCCTTCAAACCGCACATCAAAGCTCTTTCCACCTCCTGTTGCCCCAGCTCAAAAATATCTCCAGAATCCGTCCTTTCCTCAACCGTCAATCTACTAAAATTCTTGTGTATGCCGTTATCATCTCCCGCCTTGACTACTGCAACTTTCTTTTCTGTGGCTTCCCTGCTAACTCCCTTGCACCTCTCCAGTGCATCCTTAACTCTGCTGCCCGACTAATTCATCTCTCTCCTCGCTACTCCTCTGCTTCCCCCCTCTGCAAATTTCTTCACTGGCTCCCATTCCCTCAGCGAATCCAGTTCAAATTACTAATACTGACCTACAAAGCCATCCATAACCTGTCTCCTCCATATATCTCTGAACTAATCTCCCGATATCTTCCCTCACGTAATCTCCGGTCCTCCCAAGACCTCCTTCTCTCCTCCACACTTATTTGCTCCTCACCCAACCACTTCCAAGACTTCTCCCGAATATCCCCCATCCTCTGGAATTCTTTGCCCCAACACGTCCGACTATCAACCACATTTGGATCCTTCAGATGGAACCTGAAAACCCACCTCTTCAGGAAAGCCTATAGCCTGCACTGACCCTGCTGCCTCATCACCACTATCGAAGCTACCGCCTCACCAACACCAGAGCTCCTGCAACCCTCAACCTATTGTTTCCATCCCCACCATCCTGTAGAATATAAGCCCGCAAAGGCAGGGTCGTCACTAGGGTTGAGCGAAACGGGTCGATCATTTTCAAAAGTCGCCGACTTTTGGCTAAGTCGGCGTCTCATGAAACCCGATCCGACCCCTGTGCTTGTCGGCCATGCGGTACGCGACTTTCGCGCCAAAGTCGCGTTTCAATGACGCGAAAAGCGCCATTTCTCAGCCAATGAAGGTGAACGCAGAGTGTGGGCAGCGTGATGACATAGATCCTGGTCCCCACCATCTTAGAGAAGGGCATTGCAGTGATTGGCTTGCTGTCTGCGGCGTCACAGGGGCTATAAAGGGGCGTTCCCGCCGACCGCCATCTTACTGCTGCTGATCTGAGCTTAGGGACAGGTTGCTGCCGCTTCGTCAGAAGCAGGGAGAGCGTTAGGCAGGGTCCACTAACCACCAAACCGCTTGTGCTGCAGCGATTTCCACTGTCCAACACCACCTTCGGTGTGCAGGGACTGTGGAAGCTATTTTTTTTTTTTTTTCCCCTCAGCGCTGTAGCTCATTGGGCTGCCCTAGAAGGCTCCGTGATAGCTGTATTGCTGTGTGTACGCCACTGTGGAAACCAACTGCTTTTTTCAAAGCACATATCCTCTTGTTCCTTCCTTTCTGCACAGCTATCTTTTTTGTTTGTCCACACTTTTTATTTAATTTGTGCATCAGTCCACTCCTATTGCTGCCTGCCATACCTGGCTTACATTACTGCAGGGAGATAGTAATTGTAGGACAGTTTTTTTTTTTGTTTTGTTTTTTTTTGTGGGAGATTAAGATTGGCATTTCTGCTACAGTGCCATCCCTGTGTGTGCCATCTCTCACTGAGTGGGCCATAGAAAGCCTATTTATTTTTTCCGTGATTTGTGTTCTAAAATCTACCTCAACACAAAAACACTACATCAATCAGTGGGAGAAAAATATTGGCCTCAGTCAGGGCTTGTGTGCCACTGCTGTGTGTGCTATCTCTCATTCAGTGGGCTATAGCAAGCCTATTTTTATTTTTTATTTTTTAATATTATTTGGTTTCTAAAGTCTCCCTGAAAAAAAAAAAAAAACCTAAAAAAACAGTGGGAGAGTAATATTGCCCTTTCAGCTTGTGTGCCAGTCTTGACTCCTGGGTGTGCCACCTCTCTCCCTCTCATTCAGTGGGCCATAGAAAGCCTATTTTTTTTTTTTTTTTAAATATTATTGGGTTTCTAAAGTCTCCCTTAAAAAACAAAAAATACATAAAAAAACAGTGGGAGAGTAATATTGCCCTTTCAGCTTGTGTGCCAGTCTTGACTCCTGGGTGTGCCACCTCTCTCTCTCATTCAGTGGGCCATAGAAAGGCTATTTTTTTTTTGGTTTTTTTAATATTATTTGGTTTCTAAAGTCTCCCTGAAAAAAAAAAAAAAACATACAAAAAACAGTGGGAGAGTAATATTGCCCTTTCAGCTTGTGTGCCAGTCTTGACTCCTGGGTGTGCCACCTCTCTCCCTTTCATTCAGTGGGCCATAGAAAGCCTATGTATTTTTTTTTTTTAATATTATTGGGTTTCTAAAGTCTCCCTTAAAAAACAAAAAATACATAAAAAAACAGTGGGAGAGTAATATTGCCCTTTCAGCTTGTGTGCCAGTCTTGACTCCTGGGTGTGCCACCTCTCTCCCTCTCATTCAGTGGGCCATAGAAAGCCTATTTATTTTTTTTTAAAATATTATTGGGTTTCTAAAGTCTCCCTTAAAAAACAAAAAATACATAAAAAAACAGTGGGAGAGTAATATTGCCCTTTCAGCTTGTGTGCCAGTCTTGACTCCTGGGTGTGCCACCTCTCTCCCTTTCATTCAGTGGGCCATAGAAAGCCTATTTATTTTTTCCGTGATTTGTGTTCTAAATTCTACCTCAACACAAAAACACGACATCAATCAGTGGGAGAAAAATATTGGCCTCAGTCAGGGCTTGTGTGCCACTGCTGTGTGTGCTATCTCTCATTCAGTGGGCTATAGCAAGCCTATTTTTTTTTTTTTTTTTTTTTTATATTATTTGGTTTCTAAAGTCTCCCTGAAAAAAAAAAAAAAACCTAAAAAAACAGTGGGAGAGTAATATTGCCCTTTCAGCTTGTGTGCCAGTCTTGACTCCTGGGTGTGCCACCTCTCTCCCTCTCATTCAGTGGGCCATAGAAAGCCTATTTTTTTTTTTTTTTAAATATTATTGGGTTTCTAAAGTCTCCCTTAAAAAACAAAAAATACATAAAAAAACAGTGGGAGAGTAATATTGCCCTTTCAGCTTGTGTGCCAGTCTTGACTCCTGGGTGTGCCACCTCTCTCTCTCATTCAGTGGGCCATAGAAAGGCTATTTTTTTTTTGGTTTTTTTAATATTATTTGGTTTCTAAAGTCTCCCTGAAAAAAAAAAAAAAAACATACAAAAAACAGTGGGAGAGTAATATTGCCCTTTCAGCTTGTGTGCCAGTCTTGACTCCTGGGTGTGCCACCTCTCTCCCTCTCATTCAGTGGGCCATAGAAAGCCTATTTATTTTTTTTTTTAAATATTATTGGGTTTCTAAAGTCTCCCTTAAAAAACAAAAAATACATAAAAAAACAGTGGGAGAGTAATATTGCCCTTTCAGCTTGTGTGCCAGTCTTGACTCCTGGGTGTGCCACCTCTCTCCCTTTCATTCAGTGGGCCATAGAAAGCCTATTTATTTTTTCCGTGATTTGTGTTCTAAATTCTACCTCAACACAAAAACACTACATCAATCAGTGGGAGAAAAATATTGGCCTCAGTCAGGGCTTGTGTGCCACTGCTGTGTGTGCTATCTCTCATTCAGTGGGCTATAGCAAGCCTATTTTTTTTTTTTTTTTTTTTTTATATTATTTGGTTTCTAAAGTCTCCCTGAAAAAAAAAAAAACATAAATTAGGTGGGAGATTAATATTGACATTAGTGCTTGAGTGACAGTCCTGCGTGTGTGTCATCTCTGTGATTTTGTGCCACAGAAAACAGAGTGTGTAACATTGTGCCTGATTTTCCTTGTGGTCTCACCAACCTGTTAAGGGATATTGAAATCATACTGAAGTTATAGCTCACCGTGTAAGTTGTTTGACAGCAACAAATAAAGTTACTTTGGTTAAGATTTTAAAACAATGAGGAAGTCTGGTGCAAGAGGTCGTCGTGGGCGTTCATTGTCAGCTGGTAATGATGGTAGTGGTAGTGGAGCATCAGGTGGTCGTGGGGATAAAAATATTCCACCTAAGTCTGGAGCTGTGGAGCCAGTTTCGTCGTCAGGCTACACAAGGCCTCGAACGCTCTCTTTTCTGGGAGTAGGAAAACCGCTTTTAAAGGCGGAGCAGCAACAGCAAGTTTTGGCTTACATGGCAGACGCGGTACTGTATAAGGTGCGCGTCTCTGACTGGGGAGCACCTAGATAGAGCAGCATTAAATGATGTCAGTGCCAGTCCCCCCCTGGCATCACTCCCCCATGGTGATGCACTAATGGGAAGACCCCCGGCCGGCTGGTGGTCACTAGAGGGGAGGGGGGGGAGCTCCTAGTTAACCCCCCTTGCATCACTCCCCCTTAGTGATGCACTGACCGGAAGGCCCCCAGCCGGCCAGTGGTCACTAGAGGGGTGGGGTCCTACGGCCACTCCTACAGGGGTTAAAGCTAGGCGTCCGGCCGGGAACTTCCTCTTTTCCTCCCGGCGGACGCCTGGAAGCTGTTGACATTTTTTTTTTTTTTTTAATATTATTTGGTTTCTAAAGTCTCCCTGAAAAAAAAAAAAACATAAATTAGGTGGGAGATTAATATTGACATTAGTGCTTGAGTGACAGTCCTGCGTGTGTGTCATCTCTGTGATTTTGTGCCACAGAAAACAGAGTGTGTAACATTGTGCCTGATTTTCCTTGTGGTCTCACCAACCTGTTAAGGGATATTGAAATCATACTGAAGTTATAGCTCACCGTGTAAGTTGTTTGACAGCAACAAATAAAGTTACTTTGGTACCGCGTCTGCCATGTAAGCCAAAACTTGCTGTTGCTGCTCCGCCTTTAAAAGCGGTTTTCCTACTCCCAGAAAAGAGAGCGTTCGAGGCCTTGTGTAGCCTGACGACGAAACTGGCTCCACAGCTCCAGACTTAGGTGGAATATTTTTATCCCCACGACCACCTGATGCTCCACTACCACTACCATCATTACCAGCTGACAATGAACGCCCACGACGACCTCTTGCACCAGACTTCCTCATTGTTTTAAAATCTTAACCAAAGTAACTTTATTTGTTGCTGTCAAACAACTTACACGGTGAGCTATAACTTCAGTATGATTTCAATATCCCTTAACAGGTTGGTGAGACCACAAGGAAAATCAGGCACAATGTTACACACTCTGTTTTCTGTGGCACAAAATCACAGAGATGACACACACGCAGGACTGTCACTCAAGCACTAATGTCAATATTAATCTCCCACCTAATTTATGTTTTTTTTTTTTTCAGGGAGACTTTAGAAACCAAATAATATTAAAAAAAAAAAAAAAAAAAAAAAAAAAGGCTTTCTATGGCCCACAATTAAAAATGGAAAAGGAGGTAGAATTGGGTAGGATAGCAGGCCCCTTTAAGCCGCTCCCCTTCAAAACATGAAAATATCTCCGTTAGGCATTATACCAAATAAGGAACCCGGTAAATACCACCTAATCCATCATCTAACTCACCCAAAGGGCGATTCGGCTAACGACGCAATTTCCCCAGAAGAAGCTTCCGTCTCATACGCGTCTTTTGATAAGGCGGTAGAGTTAGTCCGGGCAGCCGGACCCGGCGTCCTGCTAGCCAAATCCGACATTGAATCGGCATTCCGTTTATTACCCGGGCACCCCGAATGTTTCTACCTTCTGAGCTGCAAAGAGGACTAGCTCTATTACTTTGACATGTGCCTTCCAATGGGATGTTTCCATTTCATGTCACTAGTTTGAGCTATTCAGCACCTTTATAGGTTGGGTACAAAACGGGCAGTAAATCCCTAATTCACTACCTCGACAATTTCCTGTTCGTCAGCCCCAGTAATTCTAATCTCTGCTCCGAGTTACTAGAAAAATTCAAAACTATCTCACAAAAATTTGGAATGCCAATGTCACCGGAGAAAAACAAAAGGCGCTTCTCAGCCCGGCCATAGAATTAGATTCACCCGTTAACGTACAACGGGCACACGTGCGTCATGGCTAGAGAGACCGCAAGCAAGAAATTAGAGCTGACAATAGGGTGGAACAAAAACGAGGGTTTGCAGTCTATAATAACCAATGGTGCAAATTTGGTTGGCCAGAGAAATGGACGACAACAAAGTGGGGGCAAGACCCGGCCCTATGGGAATTGTTTGCGGTAGTAGCAGCAATGGAGATATGGGCCGATCAGTTGAGAAACATGAACATTCGTTTCCAAACAAAAAACGAGAAAACAGCGAAGAGATTAAATCGCATATCTTATTCAATACTTCAAAAATTGTGTTAATACTATGATACACTTCTTCCCTACAAAAAGTGGTACACAGACAGGGTGTTGGATAGAGAATGCTAATAATAATAATACTAGTACTCTGTAGAAAGGAATAATTCCTTCATAGTGCTACCTAGAAAGTAATAAATCCCCTTTTTTCTCTTGGACATACTCGCTCTTTTGCGCCAGCTAGCGCTGATATGCCTAGAAAACAATATTTGGTGTAGAGCCACCACGGTGGCGGAAGTAGATGATAATATCATTAACCCACTGTTATTTTCCAATTGGCAGGCTTTCAGAATCCAGCAGCCCAACGCGCAAACCTGGGGTATTCGGTGTCCACGGTCCCTGAGGGACCCAGTGGCCAATCATTGATGCCCTTAATACGGGCCTCCGTTTCGCCAGCTACCTGGCAGGTGTATGGTAAGGCTTGGGAGGAGTGGTGCTCACTAATTCAGGGTAGGCCAGTCGGCGAAAGT